>NC_056746.1:1374816299-1375116299 GCF_019279795.1 Protopterus annectens
ACTATCTAGGCGCTTGCCTTAACCTGCACTCTAACCGTAAGGTCCGTAACTATCGCACACTTACCCTACAGACATATACCCAAACAAAACAAATCCACACACACACAGTTAACAAAACCCTACACTAAACCTTATATACATTACCTATCTATGCACTTACCTTAACCCGCACCCTAACCCTAGGATCCGCAACTATCGCACACTTACCTTACGGAGCTATACCGCAGACTGGCCAACTATGACACTTCGGCATTTCGTGTTTCACAGTTTTGAACATTCGCCATTACTGTAGTTCGTGCTATACGTGTCGGTCTTGTGGTGTTCGCTGAAATGCGATTTCGATCTCCCAATATAAATTCCATGTTTGTATATTCCACCAAAAAGTGCTACAATGGAGCTTAAGAAAATTCTAGGAGAAATCAGTTTTCAGCAAGAAATATTACTTGCAGGTGGGGACTAGAATTTGATTTGCAGCAAGGAAGATGTGTCTGGGGAGCCCAGAAATGAAAATATAACAAAAGTGGGTAGAGTTTTGAAGAAATTTATAAAAAATATTTGGCATGGAAGATATGAATCAGTAGTAGAAGTTGGGAGTGAATTTACATGTTATTCTCCAAGAAACAAAAACTGGGCTAGGCAAGGTAGAACTTGGCATTTCACAGGAATGCGTGCATTTAATTTAAAGTTTTGATAATCCAGTTAACTATTTCAGATTATGCTTTGATGATAAAAAATGCAGGGTGGTGGAATAAAAATGAGACGCTGGCGCTTTCCCACTTATATGTTGAAAAGAGAGGAATTTAAGGAATGGGTAGTGGAAATTATTTGGGAACTATTAGAGAAGACAGAAATTTCTTCTGAAAGTACAGCTATGGAGTGGGATAAAATTAAAATGGAGTTTAAAAACAGGGTGGCAATAAGAGAGAGATGGTTAAGAAGTAACAAGAATTGTTTACAGGGACTGACAAATGTTAGGGAATCTCGGAACAAGAAGATGAGGACTTGCAGAATGCTAAGTAGAAAATAAAGGATTACCTTGATAATATGCATGTATTTAGAAAGATTGCTGTTAAGGTTTTTTTTTTGATAATAATGCCAGAGCATAAAAACAGAAAGTAGAAAGGATTGTCACCAAGCTTAGGGAGCCTATAACAAGGAAGATCCTGTAGAGGTACTAGAATGTTTCAGAAATTTTATGAAAGCCTGTATAAAGCAGATTAGTATGGAGATCAAGAAAAGGTACATATGGAAATGTTTCTGGATGAATTAAATATGCCAAGGTTAGAGGTAGATGGGGCTGGATTACTAATAGGATAGGAGGTGAGATAAAAATGGTGATATATAACCAATCAACAGGAAAGTCCCCATGAATAGATGTGATTCCTGTGGAAGGTTGGACGCTAGGAGGGGAAAAATTTATCAAGATCTGTAAGGTTTGCTTTAACAGTATTTTTAAGAGGAGGAGAAGCACCAACATCCTGGAGGAAAGCAGTGGTGGCTGTAATACCTTGAGGGTAAAGACCAATCATATTCAGCTTCGTACAGGCCCATTTCAGTCCTAAACCATGATTATAAAGTGTCTATAATGTGTAAAAGAATAGCAAAGATGACGCCAAAATTGATAGATATGGAACAGTGCGGTTTTGTGAAGGGGAGGCAAATATTTGACAACATTAACAGAACACTGATGATCCAGAGGGAAGTTTGAATGTAAGAAAATACCACTGTTGTTTGGTAGGTCTTGATGCAGAGAAAGCATTTGACAGAGTAAGCTGGGATTTTATGATCAGGGCAGTGGCAGCATTTGCATTCCCTGATAAAATTATATGGTTGATTAGGAGGATATATGAGGGATCAGAGTCGAAAATTCAAGTGGGTGAGGTCCTCTCTGATAATTTTTGTTAGAACAGGAACCGGGCACGAGTGTCCTCTTTCCATTTTATTTGCACTATATTTAGAACCACTGGCAAAGAAAATAAGATATTCAGAAATTCAAGGATATAATTGGTATGGTAGTCAAGAAAACCTGGTTCTATTTGCATAATATATTTTATACCTGATAAAACCAGAAAAGGATATTTCAGTGCTGTAGAACATTTTGAGGCATTTTCAGATCCTTTCGGG
Organism: Protopterus annectens; assembly: GCF_019279795.1. Taxonomy (NCBI): domain Eukaryota; kingdom Metazoa; phylum Chordata; order Ceratodontiformes; family Protopteridae; genus Protopterus; species Protopterus annectens. Next base: position 1,374,818,424 of record NC_056746.1, read on the forward strand.
TTACAAAATTAATGAAGCTAAAACAAAGGCAATAGCTGTACATTATATACCCACACGCAAATTGATTAAACACTATCCATATTTGTGGGACATGGTAAAACAAAGTACTTGGGAGTATGGATTCAAAAGGATTCTGGTGTGACAGCTAAGGATATATGGGAAGAGACTAAAAAAATAATACAAAAAACTAAGAAATTGGAAGCTCTATTGTAATATGGATACTGTTAGCAAGATAGTCAGTCAGTTAAAACATGTTTAGTCCCTTTAGTTTTATACAGAGGTCAGGCATATTTTTATCAACCAGAGGAGAAGTTGTGGATCGTAATAAAGAGTTGAAGGATTTTATGTGAGAGGGGAAAATGGGAGGAGTTAAGTAGGATAAGCTGATTCTTCTAATTGAACAAGGCGGTTTGGGATTACCATATTGGAAGGGGTATTTCAGAGCTATACAGTTAAGGCTCCTCTATATAACACAAGCAGAAACCTATAGTTCACAGTGGAAAGGGTTGATGGTGAAACAGAAGCTGGGATTTTGGACGCAGATTCTTAAGGAGAATAACAGTAGCCATGCAGAATATTATATTCATAAAGTAGCAGAGAGTATTCTAATAAGTAAAGCAACACGGAGAATGGACATTTTGCCGATAGGGATGACTTCAGTTAGGGATACAGACAATATGTCAGAGGGGGCTGGAATTTATGGAAGAAAATTGGCAAAAGAACCAAGGTATTGGGAACAAATAACTAGAGAGGGAAAGGTAATAGAATGGAAAGAGGCCAAGAATGTATTTGGACTTGAGGGATAAAGATTGCCTTCCTATCAAGGATTGATATCGGAGTATAGGCAAAAAAGAAATAGGAGTCCTAAATGAAAGACCAGCATTGATAGTTTTTAGTAGAATCTAGAACAGAAGCTGCCATTAAAAAATAATAATAATTAGTAGAGCATACAATTTTTTATTTACATTTGTTGACTGGGCTAGTCTAGCTGGATACATATCCCTTTTCAGTAGAGGCCTGAGGAGAAAAGATCCAACATGAGTAAATTAATACATTCAAAATATTCTAAAAATGACTAGTTTCACATTACAAAATGACATGAAAAGAAAACAAAATAATAAATTGTGAACAATGTAATGTTTCATTAGAGTATAAGTAAAAAATAAACAAGTCTTAATGCTTTAGTAGGGTTCATGTGAAGTCAATCAAAAACTAAAATATTAGAACATTAGGAAACTTTTTATAGTGTTGTTCATAAGATATGGGAGGGTAATTGTTAAGGCAGCAAGAGAGAAGGAACCAGGGGAGGGGAGAGATGAAAAGTAGATTCAATCAGGCTTTGAGCATGGGCAAAGCCAATGTATTTTAAGGTGGGCTCTAAGGTGTTTTTTTAAAGATTAGAGAGGATGAGAGTGAGGTGAGTGTATTAGGAAGTTTGTTCCAGATTCTATCCACAACATTGGAGAAGAGGGAATCACCTGCTTTGTTATTAGAAGGGTTGCTGGCAATAAGAAGTTTATTAGCTGAGTGTAGTGTTGAAAGATTTTTATAAGGGGAGATCAGATTAGTAAGGATGGGAGTATTAGTAGGATGGTGCAGGATTTTTTGTGCAGTCACAAGTTGATTGTGTTGTAGTTGATTTTGTAGTTCTAACCATCTGAGTTATTTAAGGTTGAGGCAGTGATGAGTTCTGTATAGAGAGCCAGTGGCAAATCTAGTTATGTTATTGTAGCTAGTTTCAAGTTTGGTGAGATTATGCTTTGATAGATTGGTGTAAATGGCAGAAGCATAGAATAGGGTGGAAGTAAGTTGAGTCTGGGCTATGGATTTCTTAGCTAGTGGTGTAAGGAAGGGTTTTATTCTATACAGGGAGCCTAATTTTTTATTAACAGTTTTTATAATATTATTAACATGGGCATCGAAGCTGAGGTTATGGTCAATAGTTTGAGCAGTAGAATCAGGGGTCTAGAAAGTCTAGAAGATTTAGGATCTTTGCTTGAAAGTGTTTACATGGGTATTTTTATGTCCCAAATAGACTCCAAAGAATTTTTCCTTGGGTAGACTGCAAATGGAGGTGTGATGGGGAAGAAAGAGGTAACTGGGAACATATTTTCTTTCCCTGCAGACTGCTCTTTAAGATACTGGGTTAAAAATTGGTGTAACTAAAGAAATGATTGTTTTAAGTTTTGATGCAGAATCGGAATTGCACAGACATAGTAAGGCTTTGCCGAGTCTAATTATGGTGGCTGCCAAAAAAGCAGTTACTAGAAAATGGAAAACATAGTCTGAAACAAGTTTACTAGAAGTAATGAATATAGTAGCAGAGCTAAAATGACTAGAAATGGGGTCTCTAGAAATGGGTAGGAAAAATGGGAATTGTAGAAACTATATACACAGATGTTTAAAAGACGTCCAGATTTGAATGAGCTATGTAATGTTTGACTGACTATGACTGGATATATTATAAATGATTTATGTTTGCAACTAAAATTATCTGAATATGGTTTGTTTTCATTTATATAAGTGTACGATTGCCTATGTCATATGTGATAATTTAATAAAGATGTATGTGTCTTGTATTTTTTAAACATGTCTTTGCATTTGAAATTCTATCCCTACCAACATTAGACAACAACCAAACCTATCTTGATTGAAAAACTTGCTAAAGCAACATTTTAGAAACCCCTGGCTCTGTTATTGCACCTCACCAGGCTAGACTACCCTACCCCAGTCTCGCTTTCATTGCCCCTATATATTTCTTCATAGCAAATTCTCAGTGTAAATCTTGTCTCTACTCGCCTCCTGAAAATGTTTTTCTCCAGCAAAATTCCCACTTGTGCCTTCTACATCTACCTCAACTTCATTGTAACTTTATCCCTTGATCCACTAACAAATGTACATAATATTCTTTTTCCTCACTTCTCTGCTTTCTACTTCTATCTCCCACACATCCCTTTGCATATTTCTCCTACCCATAAACTTGTGAATTGACATTGTAATAAACTTCACTAAATATGCTAGCTTGTCATGTATTAATATGTAATGACTATATAATTTGCTGATTGTAGATTTTTTTGTACAGCTTCCTTTTCAGTATGTCTGTATTGTAACTTTAAGCTTTATATTTTTGCTCTGTAGTATAATACTGCCTTTTTGTAAATGGACTTTTTTTGTACATGCCTCCACCGAAAAGCGGTATCACAGCCTAGCCGGACTACCCTGATCAAGAAAAGCAAAAAAAAAAATAATAAACATCGGTTTTCTTCATTATTTGCTAACAGATGTACAATATGGGTCATTTCAAGAAATTTGGGCCTCAGTCTGATCCTCCATTTTCTGCCTCATTCTGTTTAGCCAGCTTTTTTCAATGGAAATATTTAATAATTCTAATGGTGTTTTGAATGTTTCCCCATGTTCTCAAGGAACAATGGTATTTATAGAACTAAATACCAGCAAAGCTTTTGATTTGGTCTTGTGGGTTTTTATCTTGTAATGGGAAAGAGAAGGCTTGCCGTGGTAAGGATGTTGTGTAAAGCAGTGTTAACCATATTTTTATCCCTTCTGTCTGCCTATCATTAGCCCCTTTATGATCATATGGCCTATTCATTCTGTCTTATTCATGGGAGACCATCCTCTAGGGAAGCCAGGTTTTTCTAGTGTTGGCCTAAGTCCCCACCTCAAGTGGCTGGTATAGGTGCTTGTTCGTATGAAAGCCTGTTGTCTCAAAAGATACTGTCCACTGACCAATTTTTTCAGGAGGTTAAGATCTAAATGTGAGTCAAATTAATTCTCAAAATAGAAATGTATACAATAAAAAGAGCACACTAAAAATAAAGGTACAGTTAATGATTTAAGAAGGTTGTCAACAGAAACCATATTGTACAATATTTACATCAGAGTAGCAACAACATGTAAGGAGTTAGAGAAGAGATGCTACAGGGAGTATGATATACTGTATGCGTTGGAGATTAGGGAGACTAGGTTACATGACGTGTTGGAGATTAGGGAGACTAGGTTACATGACGTGAAGGGAGTTAGAGAAGAGATGCTACAGGGAGTATGATGTACTGTATGCGTTGGAGATTAGGGAGACTAGGTTACATGACGTGAGGGGAGTTAGAGAAGAGATGCTACAGGGAGTATGATGTACTGTATGCGTTGGAGATTAGGGAGACTAGGTTACATGACGTGAGGGGAGTTAGAGAAGAGATGCTACAGGGAGTATGATGTACTGTATGCGTTGGAGATTAGGGAGACTAGGTTACATGACGTGAGGGGAGTTAGAGAAGAGATGCTACAGGGAGTATGATGTACTGTATGCGTTGGAGATTAGGGAGACTAGGTTACATGACGTGAAGGGAGTTAGAGAAGAGATGCTACAGGGAGTATGATGTACTGTATGCGTTGGAGATTAGGGAGACTAGGTTACATGACGTGAAGGGAGTTAGAGAAGAGATGCTACAGGGAGTATGATGTACTGTATGCGTTGGAGATTAGGGAGATTAGGTTACATGATGTGAAGCAGCACATTTAAACGCAGCTTTTGCTGTGATCTGTTCTTATGTTGTGTGTCAAAGGATGAGTAGTTACAGGGGTGGGACTTTAAGATTTGAAGAAAAGATCCCTCCAGAGCTTGGGTAGAAGGGGAGTGGTGAGAACTGCAGTCTGGTTTTAGTGGCTGTGAGATTTAAGGCTCTATGACAGGGGCTAAATAAGTTAGAGGAAGTAAAAGGGCTGGAGTTTTCTTTCAGGAGCAGGAAATGTTGGGAGCCAAGGAATAGATTGGCTTGTTGCTGAACCGGCAGTCACTTGGCTTTGGCTAGTGTAGGACAGTGTTGCTTATAGTTTGAGGAAGGGATAATGAAGCCACCAACTGAGTTGGAGATTGTTTGGATGGTGGTATGGTAATGTGTTCAGATACTACAAGAGGTAGGTAGTACTCAGGTTGGGGCTAGAAGAATCCATTTGCCAATAGCATTTCTTGCTGTACAGGAGAGGAAAGAGGAGATTTTGTTACCCAAAAGAGTAGGGAGTTTATAGTTTTCCAGATGTTTGAGAAGATGAGGGAAGTTAAGTGAGGAATCTGTCCAGACTTCTAGGTATCTGAAGGTGTTAACCTACTCAGTGGCATTAAGGTGGTCAAGAATGAGAAATGACTTTAGGGTTCTTTTGCCTTCTAATGGAGGTTCTGAAGAGCATAATTTAGATTTTGAGGAGCTAAGTAATAGTTTTGCTACTGAGCCAGTTAATGAGGGAGAGGAAATCATTTTCAGATCATATTTGAGTGGTTTGCATGGTTGGAGTGGAAGGATAATGCTGTCATTGGTGTACAGTAAGATTGGAAGTAGAGTGTAAGCTTAATTTTTTTAACACCTTTAATGAATTATCACAAATGACATAGGCAAACATACATTTTTGTAAAAAAAAAAAAGAGCCATGTTAACATGACAGTTACAAACATTAAACATCACATATATAGGCTCATAGGAAGTTACTAGGGTGTTGGGCTGAGGGCTCTTACAAGCCTTACAAATTTACCCTTGTTACTGCAATCTGCACCTATTGGCCCTATCCAAGAGGGACCCGGGTGGAACCCCCGGGTGGATTTATGGTTACCCATCCAATCATCCAGATTGTGTTTGAAGAAGGCCAATGAGGTGTTCTATTTGACATGACGTGGGAGTCTATTCCAAAGGTGTGGTAACCTCTGTCAATCCAGCAGGTTCTGTTGATGCCGCATACTGGATTTAGGTCCTATGTGCCATTTGACTTGCGGATGTGCAGCATATCCAATAAAGCAGGGTCAGAGATTGCCTCTGAGTAGTCTGTCTGAAACAGAATAAAGTGTTAATGATTTCAGCTGATCCACATTGGATAGCTGCTGAAGACCTTGAATTTTCCTTGTGAGGAGCTTTTGTGGTCTCTCCAGTTGCTGCAGGTGCTTTGAAAGGTACATACCAAAAGGGACGTTGTACTCTAAATTATTGGCCTAATGACTGAAGAGTACAGGGAGGTGATAACTTCCACTTTTCTCGAGGCAGTGCACTTACTTATGGGATGAGCCGTATAGGATGCTCTTCTTACCACTGTGAAAACATGGTAATCAAAGGCAAGGTCGCTGTCAACCTGAGCGCCCAGATCTCTCAGCGCTGAGTGCATACTTAGGGTATTGCCATTGGTCAGAGATGTTCCTGCAAATTACCACATCAAACGGAATGATAATACATCATTACCCTCAATCCAACATTACAAAAATATGTTCTCATGTGTCTCTGGGGGGATCCTACCACCTCTGAAAAGCATGCCGAGTGTTTTCATTACAAACTTAACAAAAGAATGAAGCTGTGGGTGTCTGCATGGTGCTCTATAAGGGAAAGAGTTATATAGACCAACTGTTTTAGGCATCTACTGTGATGCACAGTATCCTCAAGATATGAGAACATGGATCACAGACTATGTGCCATGGTAGGGTTAGCCTCAATGGTGTAAAAATATAGCTCTAGGGGATTCAGTCATGGATATTTGCCAGTAATAAGTAAGATGAGGATACACCCTACAGCAGGGTCTCACACTAATGGCGGGATGGGTGTATGTGCCCCTGTTGGTCAGCACACCAGCCCTGGATCAGTAAGCTACTGGTGGGGGAAAATAGACTTGTGTGGGAATTGTGGTGAAGGAGAGGCTTCGGAAATCAGAACTGGTGACAGACTCATGACAGTCAGACTCCAGCCTTAATCCATCCATCCTCAACCCCTTTGTCCCCATTTTACACATGGGGTTGGAGGAAGAGTGCATTCAGACAGCAGTTTCAGACCTACTAGATAAAGCAGGTCAACATGAAATGGTGTTGATAATGGGTGACTTGAATGCACATACTGGGACAGACAGAACAGGATACGAGTACTACCTGTGCCCACATGGGTAGGGCAACAAGAATAAAAGAGAGGCTATTCTGGACTTCTGCATGGCAAATGGCTTGATAGTAGCCAACACATGGTTGAGAGAGACTGTCACAAGATCATGTAGAAAAGTGGCCAACATGCAACTCTGGTAGACTTCCTCCTAGTAAAGAAAGGCATCCCCAGTGAAACAGTCAGTGTACAGCATAAATCTTTGAAGGCTCTAAGGTCAACGGAGACCAGGCTGAAGACATGGAAGTTGAATGGAGAGAAAGCACAACAGCCCAATGAATTACTGAGAGCTCTAGCACCTCAAGAAGAGGAGGAAGTAGATGGAGTTGAAGAAGAAGGTCAGCACTGCAAAACAGCATGTGTGAGGATTACAGAACAGATATGCAGCTGAGCCAGGTATGGGAATAAGGTACAGAAAGAAAGCTGGTGGTGGAATGCAGAAGTCCAGGAAGTCCTCAAATGAAAGGCGTGCAGGAAAATTGAAAGAGAGAAAATGCAGAGCAGGCTGCAAAGGAGAACTGGCTGGCTAAAAGAGGCTAAGGAAAAGATTGCAACAGCAAAGAAAAAAAAGACATCAGAGGCACTCTACCAGCTTCTGAAAAGTGAATCCGTAGATGGCACAAAGAAACTGTATCAGGTTGAAAGGCAAAAATAGAAAGATAAACAAGATAGTTGGGACACCCCTTCATATGGGATGCCAGCAGCAACCTGCTCACCATCCATACGGCATCAAATATAGGTGGAAGGAGTACTTCCTGTAGCTTCTGAATGAAACAAACCCCACAGAAGCTGTTCTGCCCCATACACTGCCTATGATGAGAGAAGAGGAGGAGCCCACCATTGAAGAAGTAAAAACAACACTAAGGAAAATGAAGCCAGGGAAACCAGCGGTCTTGGATGCGGTCACAGCAGATATGATAAATATGCTGTGTGACACAGTGGTGAAATGGCTCCTGAGAGTACTCCATAGCAATGTGGAGAGAAGGGTGTATCCCATATAACTGGAGAAAAAGCTGTCTGTAAGAACAAATGGGACATCCACAACTGTGGGCAGTACAGAGGTATCAAATTCCTGTCGCATTGCATGAAAGTTCTGGAGAGGGTGACTGATAAAATGGATACGCAGAATAGTAGAATGCAAGACAGGAGATGAGCAGTTTGGATTCAGATTTGGATTCAGATTAGGATGCAGCACAACAGACCCAATGTTTGCAATGAGACAGATAGTTGAGAAAGAAGCTAGAAATGACAGAGTCCAACTGAGCATTCCTAGACATGGAGAAAGCAAATGACAAAGTCTCAAGAAAGCTGATTTGGCCAGTTCTGTAGTAGATCAAAGTCCCAGAAAGATTGGTAAAATTTAATGTAGGCCATGTACAAGGGCTCAGCTCAAGTAATGAACAGTGTAGATTGGTAAAATTTAATGCAGGCCATGTACAAGGGCTCAGCTCAAGTAATGAACAGTGTAGATTGGTAAAATTTAATGCAGGCCATGTACAAGGGCTCAGCTCAAGTAATGAACAGTGTTTGGTCTCACACAGGAGTTCCCAGTGGGAGTGGGTGTGCATCAGGGTTCAGCTTTGAGCCTACTGCTGTGATGGACTAAATCAGCGAACAGATCAATAATGTTCCTGCATGCAGATGATGTGGCATTACTGACCTGAAGGCACATGGGTTCATAGGTGTTTACTAAGCTAACGACCACAAGGGCTTTTTTAAGACTAGGCCTGCATCCCAAATCTCTGACAAGTTCCGATACCCTTGATAAGTGTAAGTATGGGCCAGGGAGATGAACCATTTACATGTTATCTCTGTCCATTGGAGACCTAGGTGCCAAACCAGGGATGAATTTCCGGTTTCCCATCCAGTTGTCCAAATTGCACTTGAATTGGGTTAGGGAGGAACTCTGGTTCACATGGATGGAGGAGCCTGTTCCATAGACTGGGTAGTCTCTGGGATACATACCCATCTCTCCAGCAGGTCTTATGTATATCACAGGCAAGTTTTAAGTCTTTAGAACAGGTAATGTTGGTGCAGTTTGTTTTGTGGATATACAGGAGGCCCATCAGAGTGGGATCTGTCAATGCCCTGTATGCCAAGCATCGATCTCCCCTGAAAAGCCTGTAGGAGACAGAATACAGGGATAGGGCCTTGAGGCGGTCTGCATAGGACCTATTACTTATTCCCTGTATTCTTTTAGTGAGGAACCTCTGTGGACATTCTAGTTGTTGGATATGCCTGGTTGGGTACATACCAAAGGGGGCATTGTACTCTATGATTGGTCCAAATACAGTAGAACAATGACTTCCCTGGACCTAGATGCCATACCTTTCTTTGTAAGTTGTACAACATAGAATGATTTCCTCACCACTGTAGACACGTGATGATCGAAGAGTAGATTACTATCTGTGTCTGTCCCTGACTACTGGGTCAGCTCTAAAGGGTGTGTTGTCAATATGATAGTTACTAGGGTTTGATAACTTTCCCAGAGGATACTGTTATGCATTTCTTGGCATTTAGTTTTAGTCCATGGCTCTGACACCAGTTGTTTGTCTGTGTCAGCCCCTCCTGGAGAACATTTGTGTCAGTGTGAGATTCAATGACCGCTCCTAATTTGCAATCATCTGAAAATGGAGTTGGCCAAAGTCCACTGACATTGGCCTTGACTTCTGAGAAGTACAATTCTAACTTCCTGAGTCCTGTCTGTGAAGCCAGTTGGCTATCCACCGGGTGACATATGGGTTTGTACCTAACCTCCTGAGTTTGTCATCAAAACCCGAGTGGGGTATTGTGTCAGATACCCTGACCAGGTCAAGGTAGGCAGTGTGAATGACTTTGCCTTCATCCATTGCTTTGGTGACCTTCTCAAAATGACTTTGCCATCATCCATTGCTTTGGTGACCTTCTCAAAGTAGTTCACCATGTTGAGTAGGCATGATCTGCGCTTGACTAAACCAAATTGGGTTGGGTCCAGTGTGTGGAGGTTTACTTGATCATCCCCATGATAATTCTTTCCAAGGCTTTACATACAAGACTAGTGAGACTTGTAGGTCTGTAGTTTCCAGGGTCTGTAGATGGCCCACCTTTGTGCAGAGGGATAATTGTTGCCTTTCTCCATTCATGAGGCACGAAGCCTGTTTGTAGGCTACAGTTGAATAGTACTTCCAGAGGACCTGCTAAGTCATGTTTCATGCTATTTAGAAGGCATCCTGGGATACTCTCCCATTGATGCAGTGTTCTTGGTCTTAGTGAGACAATTAAAGACCTGTTCACAAGTGATAGTAGGGGAATTATATTTGATATTTCCTGAGGGAAGGTTGAGGGGGAGAGGGGGGTAAAGTTGGAGCTGAATTTATCAGCCAGGAGGTTTGCTGCATCTTCTGGCTTGAGTATAGGTGGCTCCATTTATAATGAGCTCTGCACACAATTGTGTATTGCCTTTGAGGTTGCAGACATACCTAAAGAATGCTTTGTGTTGTGGTTGTCCTTGGGCTCGGACGTCAGACTTACCTCAGATGTGGCTTTAGTAGACATTTGTCCTCCGAGTAGTTTGTTTAGCTTGATGAGAGTGCTTTTATCCTGCTGGGTGCTGCACCTCCTAATTTTTGCCATGATTTTCTTCCTCCTGTTATACAGCTGATTGATTTTGTGATTCCACCAGGGTGGCTTGTTTTTTGTTAGTTCTGTACTTCTGGTGGGTAAAGTTGCCTCTATGCAGATATTAACATGCTTTTACAGGGTTTCTGTGAACAGTTTGTCATAGGCAGAAGCGTTCTCAGGGTTTATGGGGGCTTGACATTTTGCCACATTCTCATTTAATAGCAGGAGGTTAGCCTTAGGATAGTTCCTGAATATTCCAAGTTTTGCTGGGGGTCCAGGGTATATTTTTACTTCAAAGGAGACCATTTTGTGGTTTGACCTTACCAGGGAAGGCATTAGGTGCAGCAGCCTCCCATATTAGTGAGGACTAGATCCAGTATAGTTGCACCCCTGGTTGATGTATTGACTGTCTGGTCCAGGGAGTTTGGGTTTACAAAAATCCAGGAATCTCTGTGCATGTACATTTGGTGTCGTATATGATTCTCAGTTAATAGTGGGGTAATTAAAGTCACCCATGAATATGGTATTGGGTTGGATGGTTAGTGTTTCTAATAAGTTTAAATACATGGTATGGGTTTCCTGGGTTGTAGAGGGGGACCTATACCTTGCAAGTAAGTAGTATTGGATATTACCTAGGGTGAATTGAACATGGATCAGCTCAAGTGCATTGTCCTGTTTGACTAGCCTTGAAGTATATTTATTTTTGATGTAAATAGAGACATTTCCACCTTTAGTCCCTGCCTGTGAAGTAGCTGGCCTAAATGTGTGGAAGGCATTTATAACCTCTTACTGTTGTTGTGGTCTCTGTGGCTTTAAACCACGTCTCAGTGACATACAGACATCAGTATTCTCTAGGGTAAAGAGAGCTTCTAGGGAATGGCATTTTTTGTTTAGACTGCTAGCATTGAGCAGTGATGCCTTTTAGATTTTCTTGGTTTTGGTTTATGTCGGAAGTACTTTCAGTTTGGCATTGCCTAAAAAGGCACTATGGGGGAAGACAATGTTTTAGCTAATATTCGAAAGCTTAGAGGGGAGAGGTGCAGACCATCCCTTGCAAAGCAGCGTGGTCTGTTGACCATCTCCTTCCATGCTGACAAGTATTGCACCCCCTTAGAATGACACCAGAAACTAAGCCAATTATTAAATCCTTTGTTCATATTGTGGCATCATCCTTGGAGAAGGTAAAATGCTGCTCAATGTTAGGCTCATTCCAGCCTGAAACACATTCCGAGAGCTCTATGATGTGTCTCTTCATGTAGTCTATGGAGGTACGTCTCAGGCTATTTACTCCCACATTGGCTATGTCTGAGTCATATTGGTAATTGTGGTCCAGTGACACGAGTGCATGCGTAATGTGATGGATCCTAGCCCCTGATGCGCAACTGACCGTGACTTTCTCCTTACTCAGCCTGGTGAGAGGGACATCAGTACATCTCCCAATGGAGTCTCCAGTGACTAGAACGTTGAATTGTGTGGTGATTTGCTCTATTCGGCTTAGAGGTAGAGGCTCCATGAGATGTAGCTCTGTGTTGATCTGGATGTTGTTTTGAAAGTGTGCATTCAGGGCTGCTGAGGGTGTTTATGTGCACTTCATCTAGGAGGTCTTTTTGGTTAAGGAAGGTTACATGTAAGTGCCTCAGCATATGGAAGTCTATATGCCTGTTTTGAATTTTGTGTGATGGGTGCAGTGTGTGTAATACTGACAACCTTATTGACATTATGAATACTTTTATTTGCGGGCTTTGCCTCCAGTGACATTGTGTAAATACATCTCTCACATACCATATCAGTTTGTTTGGGAATTAACTGGCATGAGCCAATTTCTACTTTGCCTCAGTATACCCATATCCACCAAGTCAGTAACAGAGACAGTAAAGTTCATATCCATAGCAATAGACCCTTTTTTATTAATTAGTCAGTTGGAGTGAGAATATCAATCACTGTCAGAAGTATCTAGTTTGCAACTATGTGGACAGTGCTTGTCACTGAAAACTAGTTGTCCTTTATGCAACTAGGTATTGGAGAAATTTCAATTGTGCTTTTACTGGAAAAATGTCACTCAAGTTTTCTGAGTCTGTACAGAGCACTTCCAAACACTTGAGGGGAAGCTAATATGTAGTCCCAGAAAATTTAAGGATGAAGTATTTAGGCAGATATTCTGAAGTTAAAAACAAATCAAGCAGTACTTACTGAAAACAAATAATTAGCTGGTCAAGAATTATGAAAAGAGGGGAGTCACATAAATGGCTACTACCTGGCTACTACGAATGCTGGTCTCAGCACAGCTTCACTCTGTTGGGAAACAATACTCCTTTGCTTCTTCTCTCACCAGAACCAAAATGTTAGCACCAATCCCAAGAAGAGAAGCAGGCCACAGCTTGTTTAGTGATCTACAATCTAGTCCTAGATGATGCAAGAGTCTGTAGGCTTGTAGCCTTTCTCTGGTAGATGCCTCGATTAGCAACTAGACCAAACAGGTACATTAAGCACAGACACTTACTCTCCAACCAGAAACAGTCAGGAATCAATTCACTCTGTGCCTTCTCTCACCAGGATCAAAATAAGCACATATTCCAAGCTGTTCCCTATAAAGCAGTTATTAGGCTTTCTGGTGATCAGCAGTCTCCAGGAAATAGTCATTGTACTCCTTCTCTCACCAGGACAAAACAGAAGCCCTAATCCCAAGATGTCTACTGAGAAACGGAATGTGAGCTGTCCAATAACTGGTGGTTTTACAACAGATGCTTAAAGGTAAGATGAAAAAAAGGTTTATCCTAAACACTGCGGTGTACAATAAGCAGTTAGATATGAAAGTGAGTAACTAACTTAAGATATTCATCATGTTACACTGCTGCAGTCATTACACTTGGGTTATCCTGCCGTCAGGCGGTCCCGCAGTCGGCCAGAGTTCCGAAGTCTTGGTCCGGCATCGGTTGCTGTCGCTTCTTCCCTGACGTCAGTGCGCCGGGGGTATATAAAAGGCATCCGACGCCATTTTCTTCAGTCTTTCTTGCCGAGCGGTGCCCGAAGCAGAAGCAGTTCGCAAGTGCCGGTCGGCCGACTCCTGAGATTTTTGAAGTCGAATTTCAGATCCGAAGTCTTCAATAAAGCTAAGTACCCCACTGGGGAAACTTTTTCTTGCCTCAGTCCAATGTCAGAAAAAGTTAATAACTGTATTTCTTGTGGGACGCAAATACCTCATAAGGACTTCCACTCTTACTGTATTCCATGCCTAGGCCTTGATCACGACGTCACTACTTGTCGGTTTTGTGCTAGATTTAACAAACGCACTATAAAGAGACGTTTTGATTTTGCTTTGCACTACTTTGGCCGAAGGTTCATTATACTATGTCGTCGGATCAACCGACGGCTGCAGTTCCAAAAAAACGCAAATACAAGGATAAAGACAGGCATCCGAGGTCCAAACCCGACGACGAAACCTCTTCTAGGCCAGTCGCCGGTTCGCCGGTTCTCAGTGAGGCGCTTTGGCAGCCCCTGACACCCGCTACCTCAGAGCCACAGGCCACCTCCGACTCCCACGTGGATACAACTAGGCCTCTGGAAACTCAAGGTATTGGGCCTACGGAAACTAATCCCTCAGATGGGTTCGGAGCCACTGAGCAGGCATCTGCTTCTGAGGGTGTTTTCAGACCTTCACAACTTACCATTAAAGCAACAGCCAAGACAAAAGTACCATTAAAGACAAAGAAGCAAGTACAGCATTCTCCTGGACAGTCCTCCATGCCTAAGAAACAGATGCTTAAAATGGCCAAAGACGTCATTACTCTAATCAGGGGTTCCCATCCCCCTCCTGAGAAAAGGCCTAGGCAGGATACAGACTATGATTCCTCTGATCAGGTTTCCATTTCCTCTGATTCCTCTTCAGACCAGGGATACTCTCTACCCCCCTGTGAGGATTCTGATGCTGAAGAATCTATCCCTTCAGCCTCTCCTTCTGAGGATTATTCTTTTGGGGAAACTTTACATACCATGAGGGAGCATTTCCAGTGGGAAAGTCAGGATTATTCAGAATCCAAGAAAAGGCTCAGGGATTTCCTTTTATTGCCTCAGCACAAGCCCCTGGCTATTCCGCCTGTGCTAGATATTGTGGATGATGTGTTCTCTGAATCCAGCTTATCTCCTGATTCTTTGCCCCCTGCACCAGCCAAACGAGATAGGTATTCTAGTGTTCCTGACTCTCACAAGTTTCTTTATAAAAACCCTTCTGCTGATCCAGAAACTATTTCCCATGGTCCAAAAGGGGTTAAGGCTTTCATTGCAAAAAATCCAGTACCCTCTGACAGAGATTCCAGAGCTTTGGATAGATGGGGGAAGAAAGTTTACACTTCTGCAACTTTAGCAGTAAGGGCTTTAAATTGCCAGTTTCACACGCTTAAGTACCAACAATATTTAATGGCTCAGTTAAAACAGAAAATGCTTACAAGCTCAGAAGCTCCTGACTGTAAAGAAATGCAGGATTTATTGCATGCAATTGAACAGGTGGGAAAACATACTCTGCAATGTGGTTTTAATTCTTTAGAGGCCTCTTGTAGAGCCGCAGTTTACAGGTTCTGTGATTCGAAAACATGCTTGGTTAAAAGAACAGAGTTTACCTGATCATGTTAAGGCAAAATTATTGGATGCTCCTTTACAGCATGATACCTTGTTTGGTGTTAAGGCAGAAGAGGTGTTAAAGAAAATGGAGGATAAAGCTAAATCTATGCAAACGGTCAAGGATTTCTTACAGGTACAGCCACCTCGATTTAGCAGAAATTGGCCAACAAAGAATTGGCCCTTTCCAGTGTCAGGCCACAGAGAGGCAGATACAGACGCCCAAGAGGCAGATCTCAACCCCAAGGCTCTAACAGACAACGACAGTGGGGCACCTTAACCCCAAAAGGAGGTGAGGACAAGTCCGGTCCCAATGACTTCCCCCTTCGTACGCCAAGCACTTCCCTTTTGGCAGCCCCCTTAGGGGGAAAACTAGCACTTTTTTCTCAAAACTGGCAAACAATCACCCAAGACAAATGGGTTCTCTCAGTATTGTGTCTCAAGGTTACAGGTTCCACTTTCATACTTTACCAAGGCTAAAAGGAATGCCAGACCTGCCACAGAATCAATGGGCAGAGGCACAAAAACAAATTTCAGCCTTCATGGACATGAGAGCTATTCAAAAAGTACCGCAACAGGAACAAGGACAGGGATTTTACTCAAGACTCTTCCTGGTCCCCAGAAAGGACAAGGCCTGGAGGCCCATTTCAATTCTAAATTCTTACCTGGATATTCCGAAATTCAAAATGTTGACATTACAGCAGCTTCTACCCATGCTGGGCAAGAAGGCTTGGCTTGTTACTCTGGGCCTCAGAGGCATACCTGCATGTCCCTATCAGACAAAATTGCAGACGATGCCTCAGATTCAAAGCTGGCACAATGCACTACCAATTTTCTGCACTGCCCTTTGGCTTATCTACTGCGCCCAGGGTCTTTACAAAGTGCCTGGCACCAGTAATTGCATTTTGCAAACAAAAAGGAATTAAAATATATCCATACCTGGACGACTGCCTCATTCAAGCAGAGACAAAGGACATTCTTCTACAGCATCTGGCGTTTGTAAAAAGGTTGCTAATTTCTCTAGGGTACACAGTAAACGAAAAGAAGTCAAAACTAGTGGCCTCACAACAGATTATATTCCTGGGTGCCAGCTTAAATACAACGGCCCAGATGGCTTATCTCACACCAGACAAATTCAATTAACTCAATATTTTCAATTCCTGGCAAAAAAGTCCCATCTCCCTGCAAGAAAATTCTGCAGGCCCTGGGAGTCATGGCATCCTGCATACTACTAATACCATATGCCAAACTGCATATGAGGAAATTACAATGGTACCTAAAAAGTGTGTGGACTCAACACTCTCACAGCTTAGAAGCAGTAATACCAATGATTCCCTGCCTACAACAGGAGTTTCGATGGTGGGCACAGGCATGTCACCTAAACAAGGTCAGCCTTTTACCCTACCCACAGCCAGGCAGACTCTAACAACAGATGCTTCGGATTACGCCTGGGGAGCACACATGGCAGGAAAATGCATTCAGTGCAAGTGGACCACAGACCAGATGCATCTTCACATCAATCAAAAAGAGATGAGATGTTGGCTGTTCAAAATGCCCTAACAGCTTTCAAGGACCTTCTGCATCCAGGACAATTATTATTATTAAAGACAGACAACACCACAGTAATGTGGTACATAAGCAAGGGGACACTCATTCTTATCCCCTATGCAGGCAAGCCATGACCTTGTGGAACACAGCTTTAATGTATCAAGTTCATCTGCAAGCACAATTCCTGCCAGGAAAGAAAAATACTCTGGCAGACGATCTAAGCAGAAATATCATGGACCCTCACGAATGGAAATTGAATCCACAAATCTTCAGCATGGTAACGCAAAAATGGGGATGCCCAGACATGGATCTTTTTGCCTCCCCACTGAATTGCCAACTACAAAAATTCTGCATAAGGACTTATCACACACAAGCATGGAAAGTGGATGCTCTCTCGTTCAGCTGGAAAAGCCTAAAAGTTTATGCCTTCCCACCACTGCCTCTCCTTTCAAAGGTACTCCTAAAAGCCAGACAAGAAAAACCACAGATGATCCTGATTGCTCCAGACTGGCCATGCCAGCACTGGTACCCAATCTTAAAAAACTTAGCTCAAGACCCACCATGGATTTTTGCCTCAAATCCCACATCTGCTGACTCAGCACAACAATCAGATACTTCACAGCCAGCTAAAGACTTTAAACCTAGCTGCATGGAAGATTCTTTAGTCAAGCAAGCAATGCCTCTCTCCAAAGCTGTTATGGATGTCATTCTGGAGGCCAGAAGGCCTAGTACCAAGAAAGCCTTTTCGGATAAATGGAACCAGGCTCACAGCCTTGACCCTCTTGTCCCAAATATTCCTCAGGTACTACAATATTTAACTGAGACGCTGGACAAGGGCCTCTCCTTTTCATCCATCAAGATCCACGCCTCTGCCATCTCTGCTCATTACAACACTAACCCTACGTTTATGCCAAAGGAGGTATCAAGTGTGGCTCTAAGCCAAACTATTCACTTGCCAAATTTTTATCCAAATCCACAGAATAAAGGGGAGAGACTACTGCGTTCTTTGGACATACACAGGCAGTTACGCTTCTGCTTGGACAAAACTAAAGCTTTCAGAAAATCTGAGCAATTATTGGTAGCATATGCTGCAGGAGGCACAGGGAAAAGCCATTTCAAAACACACCATTTCAAAATGGATAGGACACTGTATACGTTTCTGCTATACGCACCATGGGAAACCTGTGCCTAACAGCATTAGATCTTACTCCACCAGGGCAACAGCCACTTCAACTGCCTACCTCAGAGGAGTACCTACCAAGGATATTTTGGAGGCAGCAACTTTGAGTTCTGTACACACCTTCACCAAGCATTACCATCTGCCTCTATACTCAAAATCCAGAGCTGGCTTCGCTGCTTCAGTGCAGTTTTGTACCTACCATAAATGTAGATGTCCGAGTGTATACACTGCTGCAGTCCAGGTTACCCTCCCTCATTCCCCTCTTACTTACTGTTGCGTACCTATTTCTTCTATCCTTTGCTACCTATGGGGAGTATTTGCTGGTAACTGAAAGTTGTTGATTGCTTTTCTTATGTATGTTTTATTAGCAATTTGAATTGCCTACCTTTTTGGGGGCACCTGACATCTGGGGCACGAAAAACTGAAGAAAATGGCATCAGCTGCATCTTGTATACCCCTATCGCACTGACATCAGGGAAGAGACGACTGCAACCGACGCCGGACCAAGACTTTGGAAGTCAGGCCGACTGGGGAACTGCCTGACGGCAGGATAACCCAAGTGTAATGACTGCAGCAGTGTATACACTCGAACATCTACATTTATGGTAGGTACAAAACTGTACTTTCTAGATGCTTCATTTGTGCTCATCTCCACCCTCAACATGTTCATGAAATACGTGTCCATAACTGTATTATTAAGCCAGAGGCTGCAAGGTGTCATTTTAAATTTAAATGTCAGAAGTATATTAAAAGTCCACAACCTTCATGCACTACTCTCCTTTTATCAACTTGAGATAGTCATACTAACAGAGACTTGGCTTAAACCAGGCAACCACAACAATGAAATCACTCCACCACATTACAATATAATTTGTAGTGATAGAATAGGTAAAAAGGGAGGGGTTGCTATAGTGTATAAATCTCACCTCATCCTTGAGAAAGCAGACATAACCCCAGACCTCGATAAAGTTGAACTTACTCTTAACAAAACTAAAACTTAATGATAGTAAACACATCAACATCATAGGATGCTACATCTCTCCAGGCAATAATATCCCCATTACAGAAAAACTCCTAGAATGGATATCTAACTCCCTCCCCCAGGAAAGCATAGTATTAGGAGACCTTAATACTGACTGGCAAAACTGTTCCAGTCATAACCCATTCTCCCATATTAACTTACATGGCCTAACTCAACTCATCCCTTCCCCTCACAAGAACAGACAAGAGAACCAAACACCAATCCACTCTAGATTGGATACTCGTATCCCACCCATCACTGATATCCCTAGCAGGGTGTCTAACAGACACCTTGAGTGACCACCAAGCCACATTCTTACTCCGATCAAAATCACAACTGACTCAAATATCTACGTGACTAATTAGAAACAAAAAACACTTTAACCACTCCAACTTTATAAACGACCTAAAAGCTCCAACTTTATAAATGACCTAAAAATGTGCAACTGGACCCCCTAAAAAAAACCTACCTCTTGATGAAGCTGTACTATATTTCAGTACTATCTTTTTAAACACCCTTAACCATCCTACCCCCTCCAGAACAACAAGAATTGAAACTAAGTATACCCCCTGGTTTACCCCAGACACAAAATCCCTCATCAAAAAAAGAAACAAGGCCTGGACCAACTACCTCAACAGTAAATCCCAATTGAACAAGTTGAGCTACATAACGAAGCCAAAAAACTCACCGAAACAGACAAAACATCTTACTACCAAAAGTTACAGGATAAGCACAGGAACAACCCATAAAAACTTTGGGCAGCAATTAACTCTATTCTACAATGAGGTAAAACCACTACCCCACCCCCAAAAATAGATAACCACCAAGAAGATATCCCCCACTCAATTTAATAAATACTTAACGGAAACCATCCAGACCCTTGCAAACAACCAACCCTATGACAACACCCCAACCTCTGCAAATCCACCCCACCCCAACTAACAATTGCCCCAAGTTCAGCTTCCACCCAGAACCAACCAAATCCATTGAAAAACTACTCCACATGCTCAAACCAGCGCCTCTAGCTGCAGATAAATTACCCGCTGAATACCTCCACCTGGCTGCAGAAGCCATTTCATATCCTGTCTCCATCTTAATTAACAGATCATCTCCCAGTGTATAGTACCCAAGCTATGGAAAATATCATATATCATCCCTCTACATAAAGGGGGAACCTCCCTGGAACTCAATAACTACCACCCTATAGCCATATTATCCCCTTTATCTAAAATTTTAGAGAGGGTAATACACAAGCAACTAATGAAATGTCTCAGAAAATAATCTAATAGCAGCACAACAACATGACTTTAGACCCCTCCATAGCACCACCACTGCACTAACAGAATTCACCAACATTGTCAATACTCACAGAAACAATGGACTCCTTGTATCTGCCACCTTCCTTGACTTGTCCAAATCATTCAGTATGGTTAACCACAATAAATTCCTTCTTTCACTAGCAACCCTAACCCTTACAACCCCTGCCATCTCATGGTTCAAAAACTACCTAGAGGGAAGGAAACAAGTTGTGGTATGGCAAAACCAACTCTTCCCCCTCCCTTAACAGTCTTCCTAGGAGTATCCCAAGGCTCCATCCTGGGGCCACTTCTTTTTACCCTCTTCACCAATCCACTCCAAAACAGTATTCCTAAAGCCTGAATAGTGCAATATGCAGATGATGCCACCATAATATGTGCAGCCAAATCAATTGACATCTTTCACTCCCTAACACAAGAATGCTTTTCCCTACAGAAACTTGGATTGCAAACCAAAGGCTCATTCTGAACCCAAGCAAAACAAAGCTAGTACTCTTTAGCTCCCACAGAGCCACACCTCCCACTGATTCTTTCTTATAGGTTCATAGGTTCATACTAGGCTATCTGCCCTAGGGCATTTATAAGCCTAGCCAGAGTGTGTTTTGGCTTTCGCCACCCATTTTAAATTCATTTTGCTATGCCTTTTTTTGAGGTTAGTATACTGTGCCTCTGTCTAACAGTGACACAGAAGTGATAGCCAGGGTAAACCTACGATCTCCCATCCACTCATCAAGATTCCTCTTGAAGAGAGTCAATGTGGGACTCTGCCTAACCTGGAGTGGGATTTTATTCCAGAGTGAAGGGAGCCTCTGGGTTATGAATCTGTCCCTCCAGCATGTCCTATTTATTTCAGTGCTGAGGTTCAAGTCTCTCGAGCGTAGCTCGATGGGATTTGGATGTTCTGAGGTGCAGCATGTCCATTAATTCGGGTTGGACATGGCTTTATACGTCAGGCACAGATCGCCTCTGAGCAGGCGGTATGCCACTGAGTAGAGCTGGAGTTTCTTTAACCGGGCAGCATATGGCATCTGTTTGAGCCCTTTGATCCTCTTGGTGAGGTACTTTTGGGGTCTTTCCAGTTGCTGCAGGTGTCTGGTAAGGTACATCCCAAAAGGGGCATTGTACTCAATTATGGGCCTGATGAGGGATGAGTAAAGAGGCACGATGACCTCCCCTGATCTAGATGTGAATCCCTTCATGATTAGGTGGGCTATATAAAATGTTTTTCTAACCACTTTGGCTACGTGGTTGTCAAATGAGAGATTGCTATCAACTTGGGTCCCCAGGTCCCTAATGACTTCTTCTGTACTTAATGGATTACCACCTATGTGGTAATTTGTGGGCACTTTGTTTTTGCCAAAGGGGGTGACTATACACTTTTTGGCATTTAGCTTGAGGCCATGGCTCTGGCACCAGTTGTCTGTTTCTATGAGGCCCTTTTGGAGGATGCTTGTGTCGGCTGGAGAGTTGATTATGGCGCCCAGTTTGCAGTCATCTGCGAACTTGGTCAGCCACAGTCCTTCCGTGTTGGCCTGTAACGCCAAGAAATATATACCGAACAAGAGAGGCCCCAGGACTGAGCCTTGTGGGACGCCACTTGTAACTGGTTTGGAGTCTGACATCGCTCCAGCAATTCTAACCATGTGGGTTCTGTCCTTGAGCCAGTTTGCAACCCATCTAGTGACATAGGGGTTTATATTTAAGCTGGTGAGCTTATCTATAATGCCCGAGTGGGGGATTGTATCGAAGGCTTTTGCGAGGTCTAGGTAGGCTGTGTGGACCACCTTCCCCTCATCAATGGCCTTGGTGACTGTTTCAAAGAAATCGACCAGATTTAAGAGGCAGGATCTGTCCTTAACAAAGCCAAACTGGGTAGGATCCAGTGACTGTAGGTCCCCAATATCTTTATTTATGAGGTCCATGATGGTCCTTTCCATAGCTTTGCAGACTAAGCTAGTCAGGCTTATGGGGCGATAGTTTCCAGGATCCGTTGAGACACCACCTTTGTGGAGAGGGACCACTGTTGCTGTACGCCACTCTTTGGGTACATATCCTGTAGTAAGGCTAAGATTGAACAGTAGTTTTATGTTTGGGTTTAGCTCTTCTTGGAGTTCATGTAGGACGCAGCCCGGGACACCATCTGGTCCCATTGATGCTGTGTTTTTCGCTTTGGAGAGGGCAGCTCTTACCTGAGCATCTGAGATGGCAGGGGGGCAGCACTCTGTTGGGATAGATATTTTCCCTTTTGGTGGGGAAAGGGGGGAGAAGTTTGCACTGAACCTGTCAGCTAGGATGTTGGCAATGTCTGTGGGCTCTGTGTATTTTTTGTCATTTTGGACTAATTCTGAGCATATCTGGGAATTACCACCCAGGTTCCTAACATAACTAAAGAAAGCCTTGTGATTATCCTTAGTGTCCTGTGCAATTTTTCTCTCGAAGCTGGCCTTAGACGATTTTATGAGTGCCTGTAGTTTTTTGCTAATACTGATCAGAGATGCCTTCCCTTTTTGGGATTTTGCTCTATGTTGTAGTAGCTTCCTCCTTCTATTGTATAGTTTGTTTATGGCTGGGGTCCACCAGACAGGATGTCTGCCTTTGGAGGATTGGGTCTTGGTTTTATTTGGGATTGCATGATCCATGCATTCCTGAAGGTGTTCATAGAATGCGTTTGTAAAGGATTCCGCGGTCTGGGCCATATTTTCCACAGGCCCGGGGGCTTTGAAGGATTTCGCCTCTGTTTTGAGGCATGTGAAATTTGCTTTAGAGAAGTTTTTCACTGTGGTTTTCTGGGCAGGGGGTGGGGTCGGGATGTGAATATCCAGTGAGATTAGTTTATGGTCTGATCCTACCAGTGCGGGATACACTTCTGGTCTGGAGCATAGTATCCCCATGTTGGTGATGATCAGGTCCAGTATGTTTTCCCCTCTTGTGGGAGTGGTAACAAGTTGTTCCATAGCATTTGAGTTTATAAATTCTAGGAACCCTTTGGGCTAGGGTGCTGGAGCTAGAGTAATGCTCCCAGTCTATGTTTGGGTAGTTGAAGTCGCCCAATATAATGGTGTTTGGAGAGACCTTCATATTTTCCAGTATTCTCAGGAAGGGCCAAGTGGGGTTCCTGTGTTTGGGAGGGTGGTCTGTAGCAGGCTATAAACTGGAAGGCAGTTTTATCCACAGTTAGTTGCACATGGATAGTCTCTGATGCTTCATGCTGTGCCACCAACCTGGAGGTGTGGGTATCTTTGACGAATATTGATACTCCCCCTCCTTTTGTGGTTCGGTCCAAGTTTTGGGGCCGAAAAGCATGGTATGAGGTTTAACCTGGTTGTGCTGGGGTGCTCTTGGGAGCCTTGAACCAGGTTTCTGTTACTGCACAGATATCGATGTTCTCCATGTTAAGGAGAGTTTCGAGTGCGTGCATCTTGAGGTTTAGACTTCTGGCGTTGAGTAGCATTACTCTTAGTTTCTTATCCCTTGTGATACCTATGGAGGTGGGTTTGTCTTTTGAGCCTTGCCTAAAAAAGACACTATGGGGGTAGCAAGAGCCTTTGCCAATATCTGAAAGCCCAGGGGTGACAGGTGCAAGCAGTCCCTAGCGAAGCATCGTGGCTTGTCGAGCATGTCATCCCAGGCTGACAGGCACTGGATCCCCTTTGAATGACACCAACACTTAAGCCAATTGTTGAAATTGATCATCTTGTCTTCATATTGTGGCATCATTCTTGGTGAGGGTAAGATGCTACTCAAGGTCAGGGTCATACCGGCCTGGGCTACATGCTCAGAGAGCTCCTCTATGTCTCTCTTCATGTAGTCCAGGGAGGTACGTCTCAGGTCATTCACACCAGCATGGACAATGACTGAGTCATATTTGTACTTGCCTTGGAGTGACCTGAGTGCTTGTGTTATGTGGCGGATCCTAGCGCCCGACAGGCAGCTCACCGTGACCTTCTCCTTGTTCAGCCTGGTGAGCGGGACGTCAGTGTGCCTGACAATAGTCACCTATTACAAGTTTATCAGGTGTGTTGTTTAGCCTTAAGGGCTGTGACTGTTCGGCACACTGGCTTTGTGAGCTATGTGTTGCACGTGTTTTGTTTTGGGGTAGCGGTTGCTTGGGTGTCTGCTTTGGAGGTCTCTGCTGCTTAGGCAGATTTTTATTTAGAGCCTCCGAGTATGTTTTTGTGTGTTTATGTGTTTGTGTTTGGTTTGTTGTCGTGGTAGGTCTATGTGAGACTGGAATTGTAGTGAGTGTGGTTTCCTTCTCCTCCTGACTGGTTACGCCAGTACTGAGTTGAGAGAGCTTAGCCTCCAGTTTGGCTATATGGTTGCATCTCTCACGTGTTGGAATTTGTTGGGAGGAGGAGAGGGTTGACTGTGAACATGAGGCAGTTGTAACATTGCCTCAAGATTCCCAGATTCACCAGCTGGACCGGAGAGGAGATTGACAACTGACCTTTGGACATGCTAGAATAGTACTGGGAATTCCTTTATAATTGAAAAAAAGGGCCAATGGGGAACAAGGTACTCAAGGGGAGTTTGTGAGGGTGTAGTGCTTTTAATTTTTTAGAGCTGACTTATATAATTGTTTTAGTGAGCAAGTGCCAGGTAACTTAAATGCAATGTGTTACAGGTAACTTAAATGCAAAAACGACAAACAGTAACTTTCTTTCAAGTGAAACAAGGAAATAAGTACAGTAAGCAATGCAGATATCACTAGGGATCCACAGAAGTGCTAAAAGGCCACGTTTTAGGTGGAATTAGCGTTTCAGGGAAATAAACAAACAAGCATACAAATAAAGCTAGATTCAGCAGGCCTGGATCTAGTCTATGCTACAGCAAACAAGCCTTTAACAAGACCACAATCACCCCCACAAATTATACCAAACTCTTAGGGGTTGAAATAGATAATCACCTTAGGTTTGACCTACATATTTCTATAACCATAAAAAAAGTACATAAAAACCTTGGCCTACTGTATTGCAATAAAAAATTCCTCACTGACCACTCCAAAGCTACAATAGCGAGGACTCGCCTACTATCCACCCTACTTTATGCCTCCCCCGTGCTTACAAATCTCTGCAAATCCGACCTAAACAAACTTGATAGTTGTTATAAGAAATTTGCTACAACCTCGCCCATCAGAACACATCACTGTGAATGCCTAAAAAAAGTAATTTGGCTAGAACTACCACTACTACTTCAACTCTATCAACTATCACTAGCCCACAAAATAATACATAACTCTGAAAACACCCCAGCCCTACAAAATCTTTTGCAACCCTATGCAACCACCAGGCACTTGAGGTCTAGCACACAAAACCTTTTCAAAGTAACCAAATATAACAATGAAGCTGGGAAGTCTGTCTACAGCCACTGTATAGCAAAGACCTGGAATTCCCTTCCTGCCCACATAACTGACAACAAATCCCCATCACAGTTAAAGAAACTTGTTAAAACTTAACAAATCGACTGTGTTCCTGTATCCACCCTGGCTAATGTCTCATTAGAACACTTCACCTAACTTAAGTAACTCTGCTAAGCCAACCAATCATAGTACTGTACCCACTTAGGACTGTTAATCTACTGCTCATCCCATCTCTCCAGGAATTAGAGGAAAACTACCCCAGCAATGTTGTGCTTTCCATAAGCAACTAAAACCAGGAGAAGACGTATTGTAAATCAATTTGTTATCCTTCTCAACTAAAACCAGGTGAAGACGTACAGTAAATCAATTTGTTATCCTTCTTAACTATAGCGAGCATCATCTGCTCTCTCGGAGCCTTATTCTATGTCTCTGCTTTTACTCTGATAGTAAATCTATCACAGGAATCCTAAACTTAGGAATATCTTCTAAAATTTAATATTATATTGTAGAGAATGAATGCATCATATCTGTTAGTTAATATGTATGTCAAAGTCTCTTCTGTGGAAATTGTATGTCAAAAGTCTGTCCTTAAAACTATGTTTTGTAAAAAATTGTTCTCTTGGAGCTTTTCTCCCCGGGCCTCCACTGAAAATGGACTTGTAATCCAGTTGGACTCTCCCAGTCAACAAATGTAAAATAAATAAATAAAGGTGTTTCTGTAGTTGCTGTAAAATAAATAAATAAAGGTGTTGCTGGAGTTGCACAAGTGGCTTTTAAGATGCCACACTGAAGCACAGTCTAATCTCAGACAAGTAGTATTTTATACATCACTTTCAGTCTTTGGAATTGCAGTGAACACCTCACAAAGTCCTAGGTGGAACCCCTAAAATGCCCACATTCTTTTGATGCAAGCACTTCTTCTCCCTTGTAGAATCTTCTTCATAGCATTGTGACCTAGATCATTCAAGCTCAAACAGTGTCTGTATTAATTTGCTTCAAGGCTCTGGGTCTTCTGGCAGACATAATTTGCATGACACCAGTGTGAGATGATATACAAGTATACCAGACTGAATTCTAAAGGTACAATAGTGATGGTTCACTGATCCTATACATTTACCAGTTAAGGTATCCAAGATCTGAGAACTTCACTTGAGTTGGGAGATGAAAACGAGAAACCAAACTCATGACAGACTTTTCAAGTTTTAGGAAGCCCTTCCTGTTCTCAGCATTATTATTGTTATCACCATGGATGTCTCTGCCCTAGGGCATGAGCGTGTGTGGATCTCATTCTGAAAGATATATGGTCCAAGGGTTATATTCACAGACAGATGAAAGTCTGATTGTCAGTGTTTAGAGGAAATAAGGGTGCCCTCCTCACAATGTAGGTGTTTTGACTTGCTTTCCAGGATGGAGTTGCCATCCCCATCAACAGAATGTGGTACATTAGGTTAACAAGTGAGGTAAAACTTACCCCTGTCCCCTTTGAGGCCCTTTGGATATGGGGCTTGCTGTGCCTGTAGACTTTCTGGTAGCTAATGACACCCCAGGACAGAAGGCACTTTAGTGGATGGGTAGGGATCGGTCATTGTCTACTAATGGCCTCAGTTGTGTATTTTCTACCAGTCTGTAGTGCAGAATCTCTTCCATCAGTGGTAGAAGGCTTGATGTGACCTGTCCCTGATGAATGCCAACTGCACTAGTTTCCATTCCCCTTATTCTTTCCTCAGGAGGCTGTCCCAGAGGTGAACTCTTACAGAAGTAGCCCTGGGACTCATTTACACTGTTTCAGCATTCCCTTGATCCCAGACTTCATTCTAAAACCTAGACTGAGCAAATCTGATGTTATTTACATGGCCCCTTATTAGCCATGACAAATTTGTTTTCCCTATGTTAAGCCTCATATTCTGGAGAATCCTGTACATCTGTGGCCTTTCAGAAACTTTCTAACTCATCTGTCTGGCAAAGCACCATGATTATATCCCTTCATTTAACAGCATGGTTGTTACTCCAGTTCCAGAAATGGTTAGGAAGCCATTTTCTTCAGTCAGTGGTCCTGAGCTTTACATCTCTCTGGCCACAGGCTAGGCATAGGCAAATCTCCATGGATATATTTTCCGTATGGGCTACTTTGGTGGGATTAGTTCCAGGTTCTGTTTAAGCCATTTTAAACTCGTCACAGATTTTTTGACACTGGTTTGAACTGTCTGTCCCTTAAAGTACATATAGCAGCCATTTCTGAGTTTCAAGGTATTAACTTCTCATATTTAATATCCTTGAAAGTGTGGAAGACCTTCCTTAGGGGCACTTTTCTCATATGTCCCTACCTACTGCTAGCAGTCAGATAATGAAGTTCAACACTCCTTATTGCCAACAGGTTGTTTTGTAATTAGATAGAGCTGAGGGTAAGAAATAGCATTAAATCTGTGAAAATCTTTTCAGCTGAACAAGAAAAAGCAGATTTTTTTTGCAGAAGCCGAACATCTTCCATTATCTCAAATGTAGTTTTTGTGCCAAGAATAATGGCACCAGTAAGTAGTCCATGTCCATATTCTCATATATATCATTAGTGAGACAATTATATAGAGTGGTAATTGTTGTATATCTATGGTATGACCCACACTTAATATCACCCAAAATATATTTACAGGCATAGTCCAAACTTTGGTAGGGGATTTGTTCAAGAACTTTTTGCAGTTTGGCAAAAGGTGACCGTTGGTATAAAGTCTGAGGCAGATGGTAGTGCCCCAACTTCAGACAGTGAGGATGCATTTGAAGCTGTTATCACAACCACAACACAAGTTTCATTTTCAGTCTTTGTTAGCCTTTACCTCTTACCAGGCTGAGAGTTGCTGATATTTTTAAATTATGCCGTATGAACTTCCCTACTTTTTACCTACAGACTTTGCTGTTGTCAACTGTTCAATATTTGTTTTGCATTTTTTGTTTTTTGTTTTTACTGATGTCCTCGTACGTTTACATGCATATATTTTATATTTTACCTATTTATTGGTGAAGCTATTCAATTATAGTTGGATTGTGTATTAACTACCATGCTTTAAATTTTGTTCCAGCTGCTGAACGTAGATTATTGTCTGAGACTCTAGTGAAAATGAATTCACTTTTTAATTTCTCCAAATCTTTTGGGTTTCTAATACTATAACGGGAATAGACCCCATTCCCAAGTCAAAGCACGATTAAAGTTCATGAAATTAGTATTGTTTCAGTCTTTGATGTCAGCCAAAAGTGCTCTTTGCAGCACCCACAATGTGCCCAGTAATGACTCCTTCTGCAATTCGTACGGGGTTACATGGATTGGTAACATACCTAAATACAATTATAGATTATCTTTTATAAGACCCATTGCTCCTACCACTATTGGAACTGTTGGGGTATCGTTCTTCCACATTGCTCTTGTTTCTGCTTGCAAATCTCTCTCTCTCTGTGCAGGACACTGTAGATACTGGGTGTAGCGATTTCAATGATTAATGCTACTTTTGTGTTCTTTTCTTGGACCACTATATCTGGTTTTCTAGCATTTATCTTTTGAACTGTTGGTAGTGGGTGATCCCATGTGATATAAACTTCATCATTTTCTGTGATGCTTTGTGGCTCATGTTTCCACTGTTTTTTTAGGCACTTCAATACCATAATGTTTGCACAGTCCTCAGTGCAACAGTCTTGCAATGTTATTATGCCTTTCAGTATGCAGTCCTTCTACCATTAGTATGTCACAACCAGCAACAAGGTGTGCGACTGTTTCATTTTTTGTTTCTCCCACATGTTCAATGGATTTTGTAAACCTGAGTGTACATAGCCCACTATCTTGGGCTACCAATATTAACCTTTCATCTCTTGGTTTAAATTTGCCTCTTGTAAACCTTTCCCCCGATTATTCCTGATCAACATGCGGTTCTTCCAAAAGTCTTCTATACTTGCACCTATATTTATGCTTTTTCCACTTTTCTTACCTTCTCATCTGGTCCTTCATCTTATATTCTTTCTTTTGTTTCTTGGCATATTCAGTTGCTGCCTGATTTTTATCTGCTTCTGGTTTGATTTCCATTTTTGCTTGACACCAATATGCTTCTGCTAAATTAAGCAGAGAAGTCATCTTAGATTTATTCTCCTCATGTTTCAAAACTTTCACTACATTTGGGTCTTGTGAGGTCAGCAGATATGAGTGCAGTCCCATGACTGCAAGGAATCCCACGCCTACTTTGGAACAGGGAATATTTAATCTTTGGTATGCACTGATTTTTATAAATCATTTTAGCATGAAGCATCCTTCTTCTTTTCCTATCTAATCTATCCAGCATGGTTTAGATATTCCTGGTAATGATGTAACTAAATAAAATTATGATGATGACACAAGCACTTCTTTTAAGGGATTCTGGTAGCCATTGCATGAGTGTATAGCAGAGCCATAACATTATAACTGGATAATCCACTATCCCCAAAACAATTATATTCATAAACATTAGGTGGGTGCTCTGCCTTATGTAAAGCTAGGTAGGAATTTTTTCCTTCCGGTTTTCCTTAAGAGCTGACATTAGGTTAGATGTTACTGGAAGCCCTTTTACCCATAGCAGCTTTAAAAGAAGACTTGAGCAAAAGCATTCCCTCCTCTTAAGCCTCTAATAGGGCATGTGAGAGACCTACTTTGTGAGAAAGTCCAGGACAAAAATCTCTGCAAATTGGAGTTTAGAGGTCAAAGGTAGATGGAAGCATGGTGGATTTGGCAGCAATTGGTAGCCACTTACTACCTTATATACTGAAAGGTAGTATGTAGGTGGCGTACAACACAGAATTCTGTTTTTATTGCTCTCTTTAAAGCAAATGTGTACTGCAGTTGATGGTTGCATTTAAGAATTCTGTGCAAGAACTGTCAGGAAAATATTGTCAAGTCACTTCATTAAATCAGAGAATGTTTGTCAAAATTGTTTTAGCTTTTTAAAGTAATATATTTGTCATGGAGGCTGAATTCCGTTTATTAGTACCATCACACAACCATATGCAAATGTCCGATGAAATCAAGTTGAACAAAGTGCTTCTTCAGATGTATATTTGTGTTGTCTGCCAATAAAAGCCTTGCTGTCTCTTGTGGCACACTTCTAAAGCAAGAAATCTGTCATTTTATAATAATGCATTAGGATTTCTTTCAGATGCTCATATTTTCTCATGTGAAAACATCAAAGGCTGTAACAAATCTTTGGTAATGAAATGGACACTTCTTCCTCCAATATGAAAATCCATTTTTTTGCATTTATGCCGGAAGACTTGGCAAAATGTATTGCTTCCAAGGCATTGCTGCAAAAATGTGATAACCTTTGATGCAATCCTGCTGGTTACTGTACATAGTTCATTTCAGCACATTCATATTTCCCCAGATAAATTATTAAAAAAAATCTTAACAGTGATGGACTGGAATCTGAACACTGACCGTCAGAAATGTAGTCACATACCTTATAGCTCATTATGTTTAGATGTCCTTCATTTTGTCTGAGTGAAAATGAGTAACATTTTAGGCATAATTACATGAAGATATGTCTTTTATTTTTAATGTAAACAACCATTAAAACTGTATCCTGATTTTATTCTATCATGACAAGGGACATGTGGAAGTTTCTATAATGTAAACAACCATTAGAACTGTATCCTGATTTTATTCTATCATGACAAGGGACATGTGGAAGTTTCTATCAGAGTGGTCTGCCTGCCTATACAGCTGTAACATCAAAATGACATGCACAATTTTGTGACATTTAGAGGGCTACTACACTGAATGTTGTGATGTGATGTTTTAGTGCAGCAGAACTTAGACACATATCTCAACAGCAGTAAAAAGCTGGCATATGTTGATAATCCAGCCAGACTGGTTACAGCTTCACCACAATGAAAGACATTTTTTCAGGGGGCAGCCTCCCTGGACTGCTGCAAAACTTGGGAGAAAAAAATCAAAACCCAGACACTTTGAATGACAACAACATAGACATTAGCAGTGGTGCCTGTGATTCCCTTTGTCAAAAGGGGATCAATGAGTTTTGAATCTGGCAATGGGGAAAGTATTAGGAAACCACTGATTTGTATGGATCCGTAAATAAACGCCAATCTGTTCACTACCACTGAAATATATTTGAGAAAAAGTGGTTACTAGCCCAGCATAACAAATCTTTCTTAATGTTTCTCTGTGCATGTCATAGTTTTGGTCTTCAGTTGTGAGGCAGGAGATTTAGTTAACAGGGTTTCACATTTGGTTAAGAAGCAGGTGATGCCTTATAACACCTCAGATGTGACTCAGATAACAGACATGTATTCAGGACAGTGGAATATTGAGAAAGAAGATCTTCCTAGGATGAGTCATCTTCTGTCCTTCAAGGTATACACTGAAGTGGTTTGTGAAGGCTAAAGAAAAGGTAATGATAATAAATGTTATGGGGTTGCCATGTTTTTTGTGTGACACTTGTATTTTGGACAGAAAGGTCAAATACCTTTATTAGTTTAAAACCTGAGCTCAGAATGCTTCAGGAAGTGTACCCTTTCTTTAAAGGCTAAGAGGTGACCACTGCATGGTCTGTAAGGCAGATTCTGGTGTAGTTCTATTTTAAGTCTCGCCCTGTAATGTACTGCTGGGGGAGCTAATGACAGACCAGGAATCTCATGCTAAAATTGTCAAAAATAGAAAAAAAATATCTTAAAATAGAAAAAAAATGATGGATGCATTACTCGGTGCCTTCCAAGATTATGAAATAAGCTTCCCATTGCAATTGGGAGTTTTCCTCCCTTAACTTTTAAAAGTAATTATACAAGTATGAGAAGCAGAAAATATCAATACGAGGCTAATGCACTCCTATTGGTCATTCTAGGCCTGTGCTTTATTCCTAACGTTTTGGCTTTTAAGTGCTGTAGACAGATTGAGATTCCATTACCTATCCCATAAAATGTTTAGTAGTGAAAGGGACAATTTATCTATTTTTGGATTTTTAAACTATGTTCCAGTAATGGTACATAAATCAACAT
This sequence comes from Protopterus annectens, assembly GCF_019279795.1. Classification (NCBI taxonomy): domain Eukaryota; kingdom Metazoa; phylum Chordata; order Ceratodontiformes; family Protopteridae; genus Protopterus; species Protopterus annectens. The sequence goes on from NC_056746.1 coordinate 1,374,850,987, forward strand.
TTGCCAAATGAAGGAAAGCTTCTAAATCTCCAACTATGTTATGAAATCTACGATATTTTAGAAAGCCACCTTCACTTTTTCTTTTTTGTATTTAATTTTGAAAATATCTAAACGGTACTATGGGGATAGAAAACTTCTAGTAGAGTACTTGTAGTTTGTCTGTAGAGAGGTAAACCCCGTCTGGTAGAAAGCAGTTGGACTAGTAGCACATCTCAGTTTGGGACTGAATCCCCGGTCTCTGATAGGATGTCCTTAGCCATTGATTAAATATCAACATTTTATGAAGTCTTGGTGCCGTGTATGTTGATAGGATTTTGCCTGAAGATAGGGCTGTACTGGTTGATGGGAGGATTTTGCCTGATACTCATAGGGCCATACGTGGTGATAGCAGGATTTTGCCTGATGATAGTGCCACACATGGTGATAGCAGGATTTTGCCTGATTTATACCACCATGTCTTGTTGATAATACCACAATGTGTTGCACGTCCAAGCAAACAGATCTTCTTCGATTGTTTACTCCAGCAATATTAATGATCATGTCATAATTCTTTTTATTGAATTATCACTTATAACACGGATCTTGGTTGTATAAATGAAATCAAACCATAGACATTTTCAGTTTGAAATATTGTACATCACATATGATCTTCTGTACAGTTGTCAATCGAACGTTACATACCTCTTTCAATTCCTGACTTCCTTTAAACCTCATTCCTCTTCAAAAAACATTTTGCAAGTATTATTCCCACAATAAGCATTTTTCTGTGTAGTTTGCTCCTACCCTTTTCTAAATATCCCACTTCCATTTCTTTTATCTCTGCTGCAATATTCACTAATTCTAATACAGTTGGTTCAGACTTTGATTTCCATTTTCTAGTAATTGCTTTTTGCCAGCCACCAGAATTAAACTCGGCAGGGCTTTACTAAGTCTAGACAATTCAGGTTCTGTATCACAGCCCTCCCCCCCCCCAAAAAAAAATAATTTCCTTAGTTGCACCAATTTGTCATAATAATCCTTAATCCTTTTCTAGTAGTTCTCCACAGTACAACTTTTTGTAAAAATGAAGCATGTTTGAACCGGATTAGCAGATATGATAAGCAACTGTTAAACCTAAGCAGGTTTTCAGTTTACTAAGATTTGCTGGAGAGAGGGCTTCCATGATATCTTATCAATTGTATGTGCCAATTAATTGTATTTCTGTTTTAAAAAGTTTCTCATGGGGCAGACCTGCATCATTCAGTTTTCTCATCAGCTTGTTTGAGTTCTGCAGCTATTGCTTTTCTGTAGACCCCCACTGTTAGGGACATTATCCAGAAAAAATTGAAACCTGTAGTAGTTCTTTTAACAAATGCATAATCATGGCATGTAAAAGATGCAGACAACTTAACGTGAACAGTCCTTTTGTTAGTATTTATGGCCATTCACTTACTGATCCAAAACCATCTTTTGATAAGCAGGGCTTGTGTTTAATGTTTAACTTCAGTGTTTTCCCACTGCCAGCAACATGAAAATGTCTTTCATCCAAGGTATACAGTAGTGTTCTGAAGAAGCTGTTTAGTAGTGAATTTTTATTAGCCATACAGCCTAATAGTTGCCCTGTTTCATTATAGATAATACAGGAGCAAACGCTTCTGAATATTTGCAGTAGCTTCTCACCTCAACCCCCACCCCTTTTTTAAAATACAGTCCTTTCTAACGTATCGGGCATTACAATAAGGAACTGATCTGGGCCTGAAGAGTCGAAGTTTAATATATGCTGGAAAATGAATGCTAGCAACGATCTTCTTTTTAAAGCAAATATTTTGTTGGCATAACTTATTTTTTATAAAGAACCTTTTATTTGTTTTACATCTCTTCGCTTTGATTATTTTATCCAGTTTTTTCCATCAAGCCTGACGTGTTGTTCCCTTATTAAAGTTACCATTTTCTGTTTTTTAATATTTCACAGCAATAGCTCCCAGTATTTTATAGATTTTGCTGCCCAGGTTTTCATGCAACTACCAGTCTGTTACACAAATGTTACTGATTTCTCTGAATTGTAGTACATTCATTTACAGTGATGTTTCTCTCCTCAAACTTTAGAGTTCTCAAGTTTCACTTTTATTTCCCAAGATTGGCCAACAGTATCCATTTTTAGGCCACATTCACCAGGCAATGAAAATGTTACATCTGTTTTGTGTGTTCCTTTTCTCATAATTTCCCTTAAGCATTTTTCTTTAAAATGTTTTTCCTAATTCCTTCAAATTCTTTGAGCCTAATTTTATCACCTGCATGGCATTTTTTCTTGCTTGAACTAATCCTCCATAAGTTGTATGCTTTTCCGCAAGGCACCAGTAATCTTTACTTGCCTTGGGTTTCCTTCATTTGGTTACTTATCTTTTACATTTATGTTTCTACGCTATTACTAGTTGGTGTATTTACTCTTAATTGTAATTTTTGTACTGTTTTCAGATTTAGATTTGTATGCTAAAGCAGTCCTAAGGTGTTTTCAAATATTAAATTAGTTTCTAACAGCAACATTTCTTAGAATATGATTAACATTTACGTAGGTTCATAGGTAGGTACTAGCCTATTGGCCCTAGGGCCTATACAAGCCCAGACAAAAATGTACCCTGGCTTTCGCCACCCAAGAAAATTATTTTCCTGTTCCCCTGTCGGGCAGAGCCACAGAGGTGATCCCCGGGGTGAATTTCCTATTTCCCAGCCAATCATCAAGATTTTTCTTGAGTGCTAATGAGGAGCTTTGTTTGATATAGATAGGTAGTTTGTTCCAGAGTATGGGAAGTCTCTGGGACAGGAATCTATCACTCCAGCACGTTCTGTTTATTGTGGTGACAAGGTTTAGGTACCTAGAGAGTGTAGCTCAGAGGGATTGGGATTTCTTTAAGTGGAGCATGTCCAACAGCTCTGGGTTTGACATAGCTTTGTATGTTAAGCAGAGATCGCCTCTGAGTAGGCTATATGCGACAAGAGTAAAGCTGGAGTTTTTTGAGACTGTCTGCGTAAGGCATCTGTTTGAGGCCAGTAATCCTCTTTGTGAGGTATTTCTGCGGCCTTTCCAGTTGTAGATGTCTTGTGAGTACATACCAAAAGGGGAGTTGTACTCTATAATGGGTCTAATGAGTGATGAGTAGAGGGGAGCAATGACCTCTTTTTTTCCTGGATGAGAAACCTTTTGTGATGAGGTGTGCCACATAGAAGGATTTCCTGACTACTGTGGCAATGTGATTATCAAAGGAGAGACTACTGTCCACCTGTGTCCCAAGGTCTCTTATCACACTTTTGGTATTGGACTACCACCTATGTGGTAGCTCATGGGTACAGAGTTTTTACCAAAGGGGATGACAATGCACTTTTTGGCATTGAGCTTGAGGCCATGGCATTGACACCAGGCATTGTCTCAGCAAGGCCCTTTTGTAGGATGTCCACAACATCATTATGATTTTCAATTATGGCTCCTAGTTTGCAGTCATCTGTGAACTTCGTTAGCCAAAGACCTTCTGTATTGGCCTGTACTTCAGAGAAGTGGATACCAAATGGGAGAGGACCCAGGATTGAACCCTGTGGTACTCCACTTGTCACTGGTCTGAAGTCGGATTTGGAGTCTGCTACTTTCACAGTGTGGGTTCTGTCAGTGAGCCAGTTGGCAACCCATCTTCTGACATGGGGATTTATACCTTGTTTACTGAGTTTATCTGTAATTCCAGAGTGGGGGATGGTGTCAAAAGCCTTGGCAAGATCTAGATAGGCTGTGTGAACCACCTTGCCCTCGTCTGCGGCTTTGGTGACTGCTTCAAAGTCAATCAGGTTTAGGGCACATGATCTGCCTTTTACAAACCCGAACTGGGTGGGGTCCAGAGTTTGGAGATTACCAATGTCATTGTTTATAAGTTCCATGATGATAATGTTCCATGGCATTGCAGACCAGGCTCATTAGGCTAATGGGGCGGTAGTTCCCGGGGTCCGTGGTGGCTCCCTTTTTGTAGAGTGGGATAACAGTCACTGTGTGCCATTCAGTGGGCACAAAGCCTGAGGCGAGGCTATGATTGAACATGGTGCTTAGGTGGGGTGCCAGGTCATTCTGTAATTCATGTAGAACACAGCCTGGGATGTTGTCAGGTCCCATGGATACTGTGTTCTTGGCTTTGGAGAGTGTGGTTTTTACCTGTGCAGCTGTGATTACAGGAACTTTGCATTCTTCCGGTATAGAGATCAGCCCTTTAGGGGGTGAGGGGGTAAAGTTGGTGAGGGGGGGTAAAGTTAGCACTGAACCTATCTGCCAGGATGTTGGCAATATCAGTTGGTTCTGTATATTTAGTGCCATTGTGCTGTAACTCAGAGCAGATCTGAGTGTTGCCATTGAGATTCTTGACATAGCTATAGAATGCTTTGTGGTTGTCTTTAGAATCAGTGGTGATTTTGTTTTCATAACTAGCTTTGCAGGATTTTATGAGGGATCTCTGCTTCCTACTGAGGCTGACCAGGGAGTTCTTCCAGTCATGGGATTTTACTCTTTTTTGCAACAGTTTTTCTTCTGTTGTAAAGTTTGTTATGGCAGGGGACCACCAGACTGACTTCCTTTTTTTAGAGGATAGCATCTTGGTTCTGTTAGGGATAGCACATCCATGCACTTGTGTAGGTGCTTATAAAGTGCATTTGTGTAGGATTCAGCAGTCGTACCTCTGTTGTTCGTCTGCATGGGTGTTGTGAAGTTTGACACTTCTGTCTAAGCGCAAAGTTGGCTTTGGAGAAATTATTTTACGGTGGTTTCCCTAACGGGGGGTGGGGGCAGGATGTGGATGTCTAGGCTGATAAGCTTGTGGTCAGATCTGACCAATGAGGAAGTCACCCATGTTGGTTATGACCAGGTCTCTGATATTGCTGCCCCTGTTGGGGGTGTGGATAAGTTGATCCAAGGCATTGGAATGTATGAATTCCAGAAAACGTTGAGAAAAAGAGTTGGTATACGAGTAGTTTTCCAAGTTAATGGTGGGGTAGTTGAAATCTTCCATTATTAGGGGATTGGGTTGTACCTTAATATTTTCCAGTGTATCAAGAAATGAGGAGTGGGAATGCTGGGGCATTGTGGGGGATCTGTAGCAAGTTAACAATTTGGATGGGGGATCTGCAACAAGTTACAATTTGGATTGCAGTTTTGCGCAGAGTTAGTTTCACTTGGATAATCTCGGATGCATTATGCTGAGCAACTAGCCTGGAGGTGTGGATATCCTTAATGAATATGGAAACGCCTCCACCTTTAGTGTTTCGGTCCAGGTTAGGTGGCCGAAAGGTGTGGTATGAGTTATAGCCTGGTAGTGCTGGGGTGCTCTCTGGAGCCTTGAATCAGGTGTCTGTCACTCCACAGATGTCTGTGTTCTCCCTTTTAAGGGAGTGCCTCGAGTGAGTGCCGTTTGAGGTTTAGACTTCTAACACATTCATTATCTTCTCCCTGAACAGTTGGTTTGATACTTCACCATAGTTATGCTCCTGCAGTAGTTTCCTCCACCATCAAGTGAAAGAGAAGTAAGCTCATCTGCCAAGAATCACTTTTGTTGCATTTCCTCAATTGTTTTAGAATTAAGGTATTACTAACAAATCGTGACCCGCATTGCTGGTTGGGCACTCATTTGTGGCCATTAATTATTTTGTAATATTTGATTATTACAATAAAGGTAGAGCAGTTCAATGTTAAACCTGAAAGGTATCTTTCTGATGGCCTTTCTCTTGAGCAAAAGCATAATGGGACATAAGATCAGAAAGTATTACTGCTACGGAGAACTGGACATCTACAGGATGGACAGTTGTCAATCCATGTTCAGCAAGTCAATATGGCAGAACACTGCTTTCAATGATTGATATTGAGTTTCTCCCCCACTCTTTTGTGACCATGGATTTAGAAATTTGAGCATGGAGGGATCTCAATTTCCCTGCCAAAAAAAGTGATTTGCTGAAAGTGATGTTAAATGGTTTGTATTCATCAGGACTTGCACATTTGTCCATTGATGAACTGGGTTGAATCCCTTGGATGTTTGTGAGGGGTGTTTGTGGATACTGCATGTAGATGAGATCTGTAGTTAACCAAGTAGTTATCCGAAAACTGTAGTCGGCTGGTGCCTTCAGTAACAGATCTTGCATTATATTTGCATGTGTAGTTCTGTTTTACATGGTTTGTAACTAGATGTTTCCTTAAGAAAATTATCCGTGTTAAGTTGTTTGGGTGATGTATCAGATCTGTAATTTGTTGAATTACAACTCTGCTTTGCCAGTCAGCTGCGCTTGATGAGTTGGTTATTTACAATCTGACAAAATTAACTCTAAGCATGTTTTGCATTGGGGGGCAAGCCCTCACACCCCCTGAACTTACATATACCAACTCTACAGTAGCACAGACCTGAAGGAGGGAATCTTCCAAAAGTAAGCAGTTACTACCAGTGAAGTTTAAATGTGCGCTGTCGGGAATGTCTAATGGAAAATGGTAGTCTGAGGACTTTGGCTTCACAGAGTTGTGCTTGTTGAGCTGGTTTACCATCAGTTGCACTCTAGGAATCGTAAGGAAGCCTGATGCATTTATGACTACATGTGGAATCATGAAGCATAACATTTACTTCAGTAATTTTTTATGCATATGTTTTAGGCATGTTGAAATTCACAGTGCATTTATTCTTGCAGCATGCATTAAAAATAAACCTCCCTACTCTGATTATACTGTACACATAGTAGCTATTTATGCATGTCTTGTGTAGTTTATTTGAAGACATTGTACGCCAATGTCTGTGTCCTTGTATGGCAGGCTGTGTGCTGCCATATTTACTTCTCATGCGGTAGCGCTGTATACGCCCCTTATGCACAGGAGATTTCAAGTACTGTCAGCAACTTATGTGTAGGAGCTGTGTCAAAAAATACATTGCGAGTGCTGACTCATTGAATTTGACTGATCCACCTGGAGATCAGTCAATTTTGTTGTTGTTGTGTCTTTTGGCTTTTCCCGGTTAGGGGTCGCCACAGCGGAACTCAGGTCCGCTAATGATTGGTAGTTGATTTTTACGTGCCGACTTACCAGACCTGACGCACAACCTTCAACGAAGGTACGCATGTCTCCACGCAGAAGACGCTCTAACTGAGAATAGAACCGGATAACATCTTACTGTGAGGCAAAAATGCTACCGCAGCACCACCACTGTGGGTAGATCAGTCAATTTTGTAATTTTGGTAATTTATTTAAGAGTTGTGGCAGTGTGAAAGCTGCAGATTTCTCTGTGGGGGAGAAAGTTCCTCAATAGCAAATTTTTATTTATTTTTATATTCCAGAGCTGTAATCTTCTAGTTGTAATTGACTGAATCCGGAGTGGATTACGTTATCCTGGATGAAGATCTGCGTATTGGATTGCAAGCAAAATTAGTTCCATAGAATTTTTATTTGATGTGATCAGTGCTTTTGAGTGGCAGCAGAAGCTAAACCCTTGAGTATTCTTGCTAAAAGTTCTAACACTCCATTTCTAATTGCTGGCATTGGTCCTATTGGATGAGGGGAGAATGACTTTTTTAATCTTTACATTCTTGAATGTGAATTGCATTGATTGAGGAGGGTGCCTGCTTTTCTTGCAACCAGCCTATGGAACTTGTTTCGTATGCTTTTTTTTTTTTTTTTCTCTCAGTCATCCAAAAGCACAAGGACTGGGCTGCCCTTTTGCTAACATGCTGTTGATGAATTGGAATTATTTCTTTGCCAAGTGGTTTGCTAAATACTGTTGAGGGACTGATCAGATTGTGTTGGGGGCACAGCCTTCTAACCCCATGGTGGAAGAGTGCCTACTCTCCAGTCTTATTTATTATGTGCAACTCAAGGCCCTAAACCTCAGCTAAAGATATTAAACCCCTGAAGTTTCGATTTTGGTCAAACTACTCTTCATTCAATCTGTGTTAACCAAGCAGTGTTCCATAAAGTAGCATATGATAGCCCAACCAACTCGCCGTTGAGATACTAGTGCCTGTGCAGAAGTATGGAGCAACATGATGTTTCACTTGAAGTAATACAACAGAGTTATCTGGATCGGTGCATGAGTCTCCAGCCTTCGTCACAGTGTAAATCCTAGAACTGTCCTCAACAAAGTACTAAAGCTTGGAGTAAAGCTTCCAGAATAACCAGTACACCTACCAAGATAATGGACATCTAAAACAGAAGTTGACAGTAACAGTAAACTGCATAATACATCATAACAAACAACTGTGCCCTGTTCCCCTCCCCCAGCAGCGTCACAGTTAAAACATGCCATCTTCTCAGTAATTCAGTTACACACACCCTTGCTGCATCTGGTGTTGCTCCTTAGCGAGGAATGTACTGATCCTTAAACCTGAATAATGACTCCGGTATTAACTTTCCACCCTAGTGCAAACAGGAAAAAATACAGTCAACAGTTAAAATATGCAAATATGATGACTTAACAGACCAACGAGCCCATCCATACCAACTTTTAAGTCACTGAAAGGGCAGCATTGATATTCATCTCACAAATTTATAAAATTGCCGAGTTGGAACACTGTTCTGCATTAGAAAGCAAAGTGAATTATCAGGCAACAAAGCTGTTGTCTCTGGGTTGATCAAGAAGAAATTATGATTCTTATTAGTCCCCAGTATAAAACTGCAATTGGGAAAGGGTGTTTTCAAACTTGCACTAGCCATTTGGAATTAAATTCCTGAAGAAGTAAGACAAAAACATCTTGGATCTATTCAAAACGAAGCTAAAAGAAAACTCGTAAGGGTCTGCCTGTCACTGCTACAAAGAAAAGGGCTAAAAAATACCCCTTGTGACTCAAGTGGTTGTACAGTCACTTCCAATAATTTCTTACAATACATTACCTATTTTAACTGTGAAACCACCTAAGATTAGTACATATTCATAGCTAGTACATTTCAACATCTGTTTAAATATTTGCTGAAGTGTTTTTCAGCCTGCATTGCAAACGTTTACTTTGCAAGTGCTAAGTGCCTCATCATAAATTATAAGCCTTCACTGTCCTAGAAATAAATGTCGGTCTGTGTTGTAACTAATGTGTTAACAAGCCCTTACCTTTTTACTCTTGTTGCCTTATTAGCCAGGGTCATGGCTGAAATAGGTTTGAAACCAGGGTCATGGCTGAGATAGGTTTGAAACCAGGGGCATGGCTGAGATAGGTTTGAAACCAGGGGCATGGCTGAGATAGGTTTGAAACCAGGGGCATGGCTGAGATAGGTTTGAAACCAGGGGCATGGCTGAGATAGGTTTGAAACCAGGGGCATGGCTGAGATAGGTTTGAAACCAGGGGCATGGCTGAGATAGGTTTGAAACCAGGGTCATGGCTGAAATAGGTTTGAAACCAGAGTCATGGCTGAAATAGGTTTGAAACCAGGGTCATGGCTGAAATAGGTTTGAAACCAGTCCACAAAACCATTTATCAAATATAATATAAATAACTAAATGGCAAAAGTAATAGGCAAAAGAACCATTAACCCAGAAATGCTATTCCTAAAGCAGATTTACACTGTAACCTCCCCAGCTGATGGTGCTGTCACTTGTGTAGTCTGGAACTTGCAGTGTGACCTGTGCTTATGTGCATATAGTACTTTTTTTACACATCTTGCCCTAGTACATATTTTCCGTAGCATGAAGTGGAATAGCACATAACATGCAGTGTGCCTTGTAAGCTTTGTTTATAACAATGACTAGGCACATAGATGCAGCATCCTTTAGCCCCTCTATTTTAGATATGCACTTTTCTTCATATATTCACATCCTGACCTAAGTAAGCCTAAACTTAATGTGTGGATAAGCAGTACAGAATGCTGTTGCCTTGTGCTGCATTTTGTTTACACCACATGTATAACTTGGTTTCCTACATATTTTCTTCACTTGCCTTCTACTGCTAATCATTGTAAATCTGACCGTTCCTTCCATCAGTGCCTTTACTGCCCCTTTTCTGTGTGATGTGAATAAAGTACGATTTCATCTCCCTTTCAGTCTCTGTAGCATTACCTGATGCACAGAACATGTGGAGTGTTTGATCTTTCTTTATGTACGTTTGTGTTTGTGTCTTTCGGCTTTTCCCGGTTAGGGGTCGCCACAGTGGAACTCCGGTCTGCTAATGATTGGCAGTAGATTTTTACATACTGGCTTGCTGGGCCTAACGCACAACCTTCAATGAGGGAACGCCCATTCACGCATGTCGCTACACAGAAGACACTCTAACTGAGAATCGAACGGGCAACGTCCAACTGTGAGGCGACAACGCTATTTGTTAAACAGGGAGCATTACTGAACCCATGTGCTTTCTTTGCGTGACCATTTCGTCATCCAGCACTCACTACTCTTTGAAAAATATATTATATGTGTATGTATATTCATTTTTAGTACCAAATTCTTCCTCACAAGTCTTTAAACTGTATCCCTTGCTTCAGTCTGATGTATCTACTCAGTAGTTTAATCTTGCTTCAGTATGGTGTATGTATGTAGTCAGTAGTTAATTTGTCTTGGCATTTTGTTGGTGAGTCCATAATGTCTCGGATCCTGTTAAGTAAAAGCATCCTGCTTTTTAATGGTGATTCAGCCAGTTAAATGGGCTGCCATTGGCAGCCAACCTCCTGGTGTCTCTGAAAGAACAAATCCATCATATTTGCCTTCTGCACACTTCTCATTCCACCCTTACCTGATGTTACTTGCTGTGAGACAATGTCATTTCAATGAAAAATACTTTCTCCAAACTTTTTCTGAGCTGTCAGTTCTAACTCCTATAATTGTTAATCTATTTGCATTTTCTATTAGGACTTCAACTTTTCGTTATTCCCATATGAGGGGGGGGGGGGGGGAGTCACTCCCCCTGTACATTTAGAAAATTTAAAGAAAAGGGTAAAGTTCAAGTTACAGTGGCCTTAGTAATAGGGGCACATTTTTAATTAAATTCTTTTTTCAGGAAAGTACATTCAGAAAGCATTTTTTTTTTTAAACATATTTGAAGAATTAAATGATGCCAGTCATGGACAGGCAGAGATGTGTGTACCACTTTGATAATTTGTGGATAGTCAGGTGTGTGTGTACCACTTTGATACCCCCTAGTGTACATGGAATATCTGCCTGCATTAATTTTATTTTTCATATAGTTCCATAATTTAGTTCTGGCTTATTTTAATGTTTTAATCCTTTTGGTATTTTCTGCACTCTAAATGTAGCAGATTCTATCCTTCTTTGGATGCCTGTAGTGTTCATGTTTTCATTGGTTTTCCCTTCATTAATGACTAATGAACAAGGGCATTTGCTAAATTGCCCACATTTCATATCTCATTACATCAATTGTTGTGTATATTGTAACTTGGTTAGTTGCCTTAACCTTCTCATCTACTTTTTGTAAGAACTGCTGTGTCCTGTTTGTTTCCACCTGATAGGTTGATGCATATGTTTGCTACATTTACTATGCTTGGTTTTAATTTATTCTGGTTTTATTACTCCTTGAAATTCTATTTTCCCTTCTTCATCCTGGGATGTCTTTGATTCTTTCTTCAAGTACACAGTAAGAACAAAAAAGAAAAGTCTAGTGAGGTTAAAATTAAGCAACTAGAAATTGAAGTGCTAGAGCAGCTATGAAGTGATCCCTTCTATCTTGTCTTTTGCTTGGTTTGCTTGTGATAGTGTGTTGCAACACAAATGTTACGTACTGAATATGAATGTTTTTCTTCTATTGCCTACCTGCAGCACTAAGCAAGTACTATCTCTGTGTTGCATACAAGGGTTGCTTGTTGCCTCCATCACAGCTTTCCTTTACTGTGTTCTAGAGATATACTTTGTATAACAATAGTACAGGAGTTCCCTATTTGTATGATCCCATCCATATCAAGTAAATTAAACTCCACATTCCATTCATATGCCATCTTTTGAGGGGGCTTGTACAAATGTTATATATTAATTTCATTTGTTTTTAAACCATGTCTATATATATATATATATATATATATATATATATATATATAGAAAGAGAGAGTGTGCGCGCGCTCGTGCACGCATATGCATACCCACTTGGAAATCACACTTTTATGAATAGTTATCTTCTGAGTGACCCCAGAAGCATCTCCATATTTTCTGCATCTTGATGTTCATATGGTGCCTTTCACATAATGGAGTGAGTAATTGTTGGGTTTCAGTAAGAAATATGTAGTGTAATTTATATTCGAGAACCATGTTACCACTGTATTACTGTATTCTACATCCTGGTGAATGAAGCAAGTGCAATATGTAAACAGACACCCCTGCATGTGCTAGTAATGAGAATAATGTGACAGACATACCAAAAGATCAAGACCGCATGCCCAACAACTGTATCAGTGACTTCTAGAATGATCTAGAAAACATTTCAGAACTGTAATGAAAAGGAGACAGATGAATAGATTGAAAAGTCTCATGCCTGAATGAAATGTGAAAAGGTGGTGAGGTCAGTTGTTCTTCTTTCGGCTTTTCCCGGTTAGGGGTCGCCACAGTGGAACTCCGGTCCGCTAATGATTGGCAGTAGATTTTTTACAGGTGCCAAGGTGCCAGCTCGATGCCCAACCTTCAACGAAGGCATGCCCATTCTACGCATGTCTTTCGAATGCCACTAGACCACGGGGAGGACATACAGACTCCATACAGAAGGCGCTCCAGCCGAGAATCGAACGAGAGAACCTCTTGCTGCAAGGCAACAATGCTGCCACTGCACCACAGCGGCTTGAAAGGTGATGAGGTCAGTAAGACTTAGAATTGTAGCAAAAAAAGTCGTTATGAAAAAAATGTGAAGAGAAAACAGTTTTTGGCAGACCAAAACAACAAATGAGGGCGAGAGATCTAATTACAAATGTCTTTCTTCTAGATTTAAAATTAGTAATATTTCAAATATACATTTTGGCACAGATTTAAAGCAGATGGAAATGTCTGTGATTAATTGTGAAATATTTAATACTGTGTGCAGTATACATGATGTGTATGTAAGACAAAGTATCCAGTTTCGCAATGTTTTGTTTTAAATGTATTACTTATATCCACTATGCTATTTGGTTAAATAATAAACTAACAACAGTTGCAATAGTTTTTCCCTCATAAAAATATGATGATTTATGGCTTTAATTTTATGTAGACCAGACAAATTACTATTTATCAGTTGGGCAGAGTGTGCGATGGTGAGTTAGTTGTTTGTTGGTTTGCTGTGTATACATCTGTATAATAACTGAGGCCTGATGGTCTCTTTAACAAGAAAAGGTGAAAGCAAATCTTTCCACTCGCAGTTTAATCAACCTTGGAGTTAGCACAACTAGAGATGGAGGCATAGGGAGCTCAAGCTGCCATATTAAGATGTGTAGGGGGGCAGAGTCCATATAAAGTATGTGTTCTTACTTCGTGTTTAGATGAGTTTTGCTTTGAGTGGAATTTTTTTCTGGTTGGGATTTAACCCCACAGCCTTTTATTTTAACCTATCTTTCCCTGCCCACACATACACACACATGCAGCTAATGCCACTCGGACATTAGCAGTTCATTGCTATCTTAAGCAGCACATCCCATTCATATACCAAAGAAGCTCACCTGAAACTGGACTCAACATGTTAGCCGAATAGTTTCCAAGATGGGTGCACATTGATTAACCACATATCTCTCCCAGTGTGAAAACGGAAAATTAGCAGAGAAAGCCAGTGGACTTATACTTTTGGGTAAATTTCGCTAAATGGCTAGTAAGTGCATTGCCTGGATGATAGGAAAAAAGAAATAGAAGACCTGAAGGAAAATCAGCTACAAATGATGAAGAAAAAAACACTGGAAAAAGTACTGCAGCTGTTCATCAAAGAGCACTCCAAGCTTCAGACATGACTTCCAGTAACCTAGAGAAAAGTTTAAGGCAACTGCACGCAGACCTAATTAAAGTAAACAAAACACTTATGGAATATATCAACACAAACAACAAAAGGCTGGAAGAAATGGAAGAAGCTTTAAATATATATCCAGATGAGGTGATAAAACTGAAAAACTCAGAGGCTGAAATGAAGAAAAGGCTGAGTGAATATGACACTGCACAAGAGATGTTTCAAAAAATATAAAATTAGAGGACAAAGCATGTAGGAAAAACCTGAGATTTCCTGTTGTACCAAAGAGGCTGAAAGGAACAGACTGTATTAATTTTATGAAAGCACAAATAAGCAACTGGACTTCTATTCCACAACAGTAATTGTTAATTGAAAGGGCACATTGTGTGTATATACTCCAAACCTGGATATGCGAAAGCAACCTAAACCTTTAATAATAAAGAAGCAATCTTACCAGCAGAAGGAGATGATTCTAACAAAACACTGGCAGAAAGACACAGTACTAAAAGTGGGAGACAGTGTTAGTGGAGAATGTCTAAAAGCAGGCATGAGAGTCAAACTGCTATATCCAGCTGTCTTCAAATTATTTTTCCTTGGAGGGACAAATCATTTTTTGATGAAGTATATTTTAAGGAGGGAATACAAAAGTTTGTCCAACAAAAAGTGAGCTATAAAACAAAAGGAGATTCTGCTTGTTCTTGTGGTAATAAAGAAAAAGAGAAAGTGTGCCAGTGAAACCTGTTCCAATGTTTCAACAAAAAATGCTTGAGAGAGAGAAGGAAAAAAACTACGAGTCAACACGAAGAATCGAGAGTACGTTGGAAATGAAGCAGAGACCGACTTTGTGAGATGGAGTTGAACAGGAATACAAGCAATAACTTGGAAATTGACAAATGATTGCAAAGCAATAATTATGTTTGTGAAACATGACAGAACAAGCAAATCCAAAAATATTGCACTGTTTTTAACTTGGTTAAATTTGTAGGGAACTCTAAAGCATATGTCCTACTTCATGTCCTTAATGTTCAGAAAATACTTAGAGGGGAGAGGAGGGAGAAAATTAACTGTAAGTAAAACATTTTTGTTAATGGTACTATTTTAATAGTGCATGATTTTCTTTGCATGCTAAAAAATAAAAGTTTTCTGTTATTTAAGTGTAATGGGGCTAGTAATGTAAATAGGTGCTCCTGTTTTTTTTTCTTTCCCCCTTTTAAGAAATGCAGGTACTGTGATATAAAAAAGAAATCTGGTTAAACGAGCATGGCAAAAGAAAAATTTAGTGTGGTTTTTCTCATTCTTGCATAAGGGAATGACTGGATCAAGGCCCTTAGCTTGATCTAGTAACAAGTTTTAAGAGAAAGCAAGTAAATGAAAAAAGAATATGGACTATCCTAAGGCTTTTTTTCTAGTAAATAAATCTATGCTTAACAATTTTGTATCTGGCTCTAGGAGGCAATCTGATAAAGAGAAGGCAAGGAGATAATGTTCTCTGAAAGTATTAGTTCTGTGAAAGCATTAGTGTTCTCCCACCTGAGAGAGCTATAAAGATAAGACAAAACAAGTCAGCACATAGTAGAAGCACAGGTGGCACTATGCATCTTGGCATGGATAACCTTTATTTTAGGTTAACTCAATTCTGTAAGTGTGGCTGTCAGATTGGAACATTTGTTCCTATTAGGAGGGTAAAATTTCAATATTTGAAGATGTACATAATTTTGTGTGTTAGTATTAAGTTTTTTTTTTTTTTTTTTTTTTTGGTTGAGGACTTTCAATAAAACAGTTTTGTAAGATGTGACATAGTCTGAAATGGATATGACAAGAAACAACTGCATGAAAGATCAACCTGCCAAACAATGTTTGCATGTAACACAAAAGCTGGAATCAGACATTTAACAAAAAAGCTATTGTACATAAAGGGTGGGGGAAATTTAATTTTTAAGACAGTGATGCTTTTCGTAATCTCTTTAAATGCCCGTGGTCTCTGAGATGAATACAAAAAAGAAAGACTAGTGAACTATATTAAAATGTAAAGAGCAAATAGCTGTGCTACAGAAGACACACTTGGAAAGAACTGAGCATGTTAATTTGTTAAAGAAAGGTTTTTCAGGATAGTTATTCAGTGGAATACCTTGGGCAAAGGAAAAGTGGAGTTCTTATATTAATTGCAAGAGGAGCTCCAATAGTGATAGAAGAGGGAAAAAGGTGATCATGTTCTATTTGAAGTACTAAGGGGCTACTGGCAAGGGAGGAGGATTACACTAGCATGTATTTATATGTTACCAAAAACTGCTATAATGGAGTTTAAGAAAATTCTGGGATAAATAATCGGCTGTCAGCAAGGAATATTACTTGTAGGTAGAGACTGGAATTTGATTTGCAACAGTGAAGATGTGTTGGGGGAGCCCCAAAGTGAAAATATAACAAAGAGGGTAGATTTATGAAGAAACTGATGGAAATATTTGACATGGAAAATGTGAATTCAGTACTAGGAGTTTGAAGTGAAGTTCCATATTATTCCCCAAGATATAAAAACTGGGCTAGCCTAGAGAAAATTTACAGTTCACAGGAACATTTGCATTTAATTGAAGGTCTTGATATGCACCCAATAACTATTTATTTCAGATCCTGCACCAATAGTAACTAAAATAAAAACACAGGGTAATGAAACAATGAGACACTGGCACTTTCCTACGTATCTGGTGAGAAGAGAGGAATTTAAGGAATGGGTAGTGGAAATCATTCAGGAGCTATTAGAGAAGATAGCTATATTTTCAGAAATTTCTAAGGAGTGGGATAAAATTTAAATTGGGGTTTAAAATAGGGTGGAAATAAAAGCAAGGGAGATATGGTTAAGAAGTAACAAGAATTATTTAGAGGGACTGATAAATGTTAAAGTATTGCATAATACAGGGAATCCCACAGAACAAGAAAAGGAGCAACTGCAGACTGCTAAACAGAAAATAAGGATTACTTTGTTAATATGTATGAGTTTAGAAGGATTGCTGTTTTTTGATAAAACTTTTTATGCTCTAGAGTTATTAACACAACACCTCAGGCAAGAGAAAGTAGAAAGGGCCGTCACCTAGCTTAGGGTGCTTATAACAAGGAAGATAACAAGAGATCCTGTGGAAGTATTAGAAAGATTTTGGAAATTCTATGAAAGCCTGTATAAAGCAGAGAAATATGGAAATCAAGAAAAGGTACAAATGGAAATGTTTACAGAAGAATTAAATATGCCAAGGTGGGAGATGGACTAGGCTCTATTACTAACAGTTGTCATAGTTGATAGGAGGAAATGAGATAAAAATGGTGATGTATAGCCAATCTGCAGGAAAGTCCCCAAGAATAGATGACATCCCTGTGGAAGTTTGGGAACTAGGAGGGAAGAATGATAAAGAATAGGGCAGGTTTTGTTTAACAGTATTTTAGGAGGAGGAGAAATACTAACATCCTGGAAGTAAGTGGTGGTAGCTGTAATACCTAAAGAGGATAAAGATCCATCAGATCCAATGTCATAAGGCCCATTTCAATACTAAACCATGATTGTAAAGTGTTTGTCTATAATGACTAAAAGAATGACAAAAGTGATGCCAAAATTGATAGACATGGTTCAGTGTGGTTTTGTAGAGGCAAGGCAAACATTTGACAACATTAACAGAACACTGATGAGCCAGAGGGGGGCAGAATGTAAGCAAATGCCACTGTTGGTGGGTCTTGCTGCAGGGAAAGTATTTGACAGAGTAAGCTGGGACTTTTATGAGCAGGGTAATGGAAGCATTTACATTCCCTGATAAAAATTATAAGGTTGATCAGGATGGTATACGAGGGATCAGATGTGAAAATTAAAGTGGGTGGGTTCCTCTGTGATCATTTCTGCTTGAGCAGAGGAACCAGACAGGGGTATCCTCTTTCCCCTTTGTTATTTGCATTATATTTAGAACGATTGGCAAAGAAAATAAGGGACTCAGAAATTTAGGGACATAATTGGTATGGTTGTCAAGAAAACCTGGCTTTATTTGCAGAGTGGTATTTCTCAATTTTGTTTGGCGCAATGGGAAGATACCCATGTTCTATGTAATATGCATCAATGGAGAGACAGGCTCAAGGTGTACCACCGATTTGTTGATATATTTATTTTGTGGAGTGGCACTGTGGAAGAATCCTTTGTTTTCCACTTATCTAGAAAGTAGCACAGATTTTTTACATTTTACTGTTAACCATTCAATGGATTCGATAGATTTTTTTAGATACAGCAATTTATAAGGACACACACAGGAAAATACAGACTAGAGTGCATAGGAAAAGTTGTTTGGAGTAATAATCTCCTGTTTTATGATAGCATGCATCCCAGGCACATTTTTGAAAATGTCAGTGGACAAGGTCTAAGAATTTCTAGACTGTGCACAAAAGAAAGTGTCTATGAGAAAGAACTGAATGAAATGCAACATATGTTTGTTAGTCGTGGCTATCCTGAAAAGAAAATGCATGAATTAGTAGACAGAACAGAAATATGCAGGGAAGATAAAGGCAGACCCTGATTTAATAGGAATTGTGCCAAAGAAGTGAAGGATAATAAACATAGCATCTCTAAGGATGCTTTTGCACTACAAGTGATATTGATACTATATGCCAAGTGATAAGGAAGACCTGGCGCATTTTTCACACGGATGATAAGCTCAAAGCAGTGGTAGGTGCTTATCCCAGTTTACTTACCCTAATAACCCTAATCTTAAACAGATATTGTGTAAGAACATTTACCTTTAAAAAGGGTAACATAACCAGTTCAAAAGAAGGGACCTATCCGTATAAGAGGTGTAAGGGATGCCAGTATATTCGTAATTCAACCAGTTTTGTACATCCTGTCTCAGGCAAGTTATATACTCCAAGACTCTATGCAGATTGTAGGACCAAAAACTTGGTATATTTGGCTAAGTCTACATCCTGTGAAGCATTCTTTGTTGGGGAAAACCAACAGGATGCTGAAGCAACATATACTAAAACATATGAGTGATATAAGGCTAGGGGTGAAGAGTAATGCCTTATACCAGCACATAGAAACAAATGTAGGGCATAGTTTTAAGTTTATGGTACTGCATATTCAATATGAGAATATAAGAGGTAGTGATATCAAACATAACACTGAGTTAGCAGAGCTGAAATGGATAGCTGATATGCAAGCTAATTATAAACCATGTTTAAATGGTTGTATGCCTTTAAAACCCTGTTAAGAGAGTAGGCCCTTTTACTTGTTTTTAATGGGTTGCTTGTTTTTTATAACCTGAGATTTTCAGTGAATGTAGTTTAGATCTGATGAAGAACTAATCTCAAAAGTGCTAGTCTGTTTTTTAATAAACAGTTATATGGTTGATTGTGGTGGTTCCAGTGGGTTTCTTTCTGTTACATTTATCTGCTTGATTATGGTTGCTGAATGCATTGTTTGCTAATATTTGCTTATTATTTGCAGTGTTGTATGTGGGTTTCATTTGTACTTCCTTTTTTTTTTTTTTTTTATTCTAAGACTGTGTCACCTTTATGAAAGGATGAGAGCTGTAGAATCTGTGCGTGTCTGAGGAGGCCTGGTCTTGGAGTAAGGAATAGTGTGATGATCACTTGCTTAACTTTGTGCATAGTCTATGTGAAACTACATGTATGTTACAAGTTGTTTCAACAATGTGCATTTGGGAAGGCAGCTTCGCATAGGGTTGAGCAGTTGTGTTTTTGAGTTCAGGTTTAATGAATTGTAGTGGAAGTGGTGCTGCGGTAGCATTGTCGCCTCATAGCAAGATGTTGACCCGTTCGATTCTCAGCTAGAGCGTCTTTTGTGTGGAGGCATACGTGAATGGGGCGTGCCTTCGTTGAAGGTCGTGCATCAGGGCTGGTAACCCGGTACGTAAAAATCCACTACCAATCATTAGCGGACCGGAGTTCTGCTGTGACGAGCCCTAACCGGGAAAAGCCGAAAAACACAAACAAACTTAACTGAAAAACCTTTAATGTTTTTCAATGTTTTTGCATGAGCACATTATTAATGGAACACACAGTTAGCCCTGCAGTTCTGTGCATGTTTAGTGAGTTCCTTCTATAAGGAGTGGCATTTTCAAATGCTTTTTCTCTGGTATGGAATTGTTTAATATCTTTAACAAGAATTTAAAAGAAAGACTTAAGCCGCTCAGTGGGGAAACATATTTGTTTAGAAGTCCAAATATATTTATATAGCATTCATTGTGTATGATTTTGCTGACAAAAAATAAATGTCGACATTGTAATGTTTGATGATGGTGCAATCAGTTTAGTGAGTCACGATTGATATATTTGGCTATGAAAGTGAGCAGTATATTTAGCTATTTGGTGCCGTCCAGTTTTCAGGAGTGTTTTTGACTTGCTAGGCAATAAAGATAAGGATTATGCCACTATTTCTTGAAGTACACTTGCCTGAATTAGTTAGTTTAGGCTCCAGTTTTAAAAAATGTTAGTGTATACAGTATGCCTTTTTTCCTGCTATAGCATCAGGGTGTTATAACTTGTTAGCTATCGATAAAAAACAAGCTTGAGTCTAATATGTTGGATTAAGTAAAGTATGTGTATGAGATTTTGATGCAGCTATCATCCAGCCTGCTGTGGTTAAGCTGAAGTGTCTCAGTTTTGTAGACACACACACACACATGCACGGAAAAGTGACAGTGTGTGGTCAGATCTTTCTTAAACCATCCTTTTAACAAGTGACCACTGGTAGAATGCTTTCCCCAATTGTATATACTATAAATAATATCACTTGCATTTATAATTAATAACATACAAATGTATTATCTCTACTTTGTTATTATACAATGTACAACTCTGTGTATAGTTTTCTATTTCTCTTGTAGTGCCTGGGTCATAGCTGAAAAGTGTCTGTTGACCAACCCTTTACCTGGTTATCAAACTGAAGTAAGTAAATAAAAAAAATAATAAATGGGTTATCGTGACACACTGATATGTAGTGGTTAAAATACAGTGAGTTCAGTATGATTCTAACATGGGTTTGTAGGCTTAAAATTCAAACTTTTGATTTATTTAGTGATGTCAGATGTGATACCATTTGCTCTCTACACTGTCTTATTTATAGCTGAATGTCTCCATTATGGTGTCAGTAAAAGTATGTTAACTGGTTATCCATACCCTGACAGGCAGGCTGAAAATAGTCATTAAGTGAGTATGTACTAGGTGAGACAACCCTATATTATTGAATGTTTGTGTTGGTAGAATTTCTGAAAGTTATACCAGATGCTACTAAGTGGCTTAAATGAAAATGGTATTGAAGCATTAACAGAGTTAGGACCTCACAAGTGCAGCTAAGACTGTCATCAGAATCCAAGTTCAAATGGTGTTTTCCATGATGCTTAAGATTCACCAGTCAATAATTAGAAAAGGTTAATCAAGTAAATGTCCTGCGACAAGATCTTAAATCAACCACAGCTTGACAAAAGTAACACCCGAAAATATATCAAAACATAGCTATGTTTATATACTAGCAAAACTGTTCAGAAAAAGTGTAAAGATTACATTGGGAGTATTATAATTTTATTTATTTATTTTTATTTATTTTACATTTGTTAACCGGGCTAGTCCAACTGGATACATGTCCATTTTCAGTGGAGGCCCGAGGAGAAAAGCTCCGCTAACTACTACTTAACAAGTTAAAAAAAATATACAGAATTATGTCATAAAAAGAAAACATTTTCTTTAAATTTCTTCCAGGATGTATAGACACAAGAGTACAATATGAGACTTAGCAGGTAAATAAGATTAGATGTTTTACTTAGTTACAGTATTACTCCATTATACGTGAGAAGCAAAATTAGATTTATGTCTAATAATAGAGAGAGAGATAGGAATACTTAAGAAGTGGAAGTTGTGGTATACTAGAGTTAGGAGAAGAAGGAGAAGGGAGGTCAGTAGAAAGGAAGGAGGGAAAAAAAGAAAGAAGTTAGCCAGGGTTATAGCAAGAGCATAGCCAGTGGTTGGTTAGGAAGATTTTGAGTTTGTTTTTAAATAGTGGAACTGAGGTCAGGGATGTGATGTCTGATGGTAGTTGATTCCAAATTTTGCCAATTGAGTTGGAAAATGTGGAGTCACCTGCTATGTTATTTGATAGAGAAGTTTGAATCAGTATTTTGTTAGAGGAGCGAAGGTTCTTCAAATTGGTATAGGGTTTTATAAGGGTGGAGAGCATTGGCGTGTTTTCAAGGTGATGAAGGGCTTTGTGGGCAATTGTAAGTTGATAGTATTGTATTAGGTGGGGTAGTTCCAGCCAACCTAGTTTTGTGAGATTCAAGCAATGGTGAGTCCTATATGGAGAGGCTGTAGCAAATCTGGCAATGTTGTTGTATGATGTGGCTAGTTTATTGAGATTATACTTAGAAAGATTAGTGTATATGGGGGAAGCATATAATAGGGTAGAGATTAAGTGGGTTCTGGCTATGTTAGATCTGGCTTCAGGAGTTAAGCAGGATTTGATTCTGTAGAGAGAACCTAGTTTTCTGTTAGTTGTTTTTATTGTTGAGTTAATATGAAAGTCAAATTTTAGTTGGTTGTCAATAGTAATACCCAAAGGTTTGGTTGTTTGGTCTGGAGTGATGAGGGTGCCATTATTGGATGTGAGTGTGAAATCCATTGAGGGAGACAGGTGTGTGGGTGGAAAGATGAGAAGTTTGGTTTTCTTGGGGTTAAGGAGGAGACAATGATTAGCAAACCATTGCTCTATGGTGGTGAAGGTTTTTTGTGTGAGGGAGTGAAGTTCAGTCTGAGTTGAGGCAGAGCAAATGATGGTAGTGTCATCTGCATATTGAATACAGGTAGATAGAGGTGTAGATAGATGAAGGTCATTTATAAAAATGGAAAACAGAAGAGGACATAATAAATTATATAAGTAAATATTTAGATTATGAAATTTATTATTTATTTTATTAAAAGATAGGCATGCAATCATACATATACACATAATTGAGGGATGCTGTAATGTATGTTTTTAGATAGTTAATGGAGTAGATTTGCTATTTCACTCTAAGCCAGTACCTTAACAGTATCCATTCAGTTAAAATTGGTCAACTGTTACAATGCTGTGAGAGAAAACCCAGTTAGCATAAAAGATGAGCTGCACATTAGCCAAAGTAAACTGTGTGCATGTGTGTGTGTAATATACTGTCTTAGGTCATTCTGTGCACCTAGAAGAGCATTAATTTGTAGTGTACAAGTACTTTTGTGCTCGTCTTGCCACATACAGGTTTTGCTAAGATAATTTGTCTTTATGCATGCCTGCCTATTGTCCTTGTTGTCTCGACAGAGGTTTAACAGGAATTTACTTGTTGGAAAGCTACCGGTTCTTGTCACCTTACTTGATACCAAGCTTCATTAACAAACATTATTTTTTTTGCAAGTCGTACATTTAAAATGCCAAGGGTGTAAAACTGTTTATTCTTCATACATAAGCGGAACAGCAGAAGTCTGAGGTTACATGGCTGTGTCTCGAGATATCCATTACACTATAACAGTGACTTGTTTTAAACATTTTGACAGTGTTTTTTTTTTCTACACAAGTAAACAGAAAAAATACTGCAGTGGTAATAATATAAAAGTGAGGTATAGAAATGAAGCTAGGAAAGTTTATTTTCATTGTGGAGTGTATTCTTTATCATCTCATTGCATGAAGTGTGATGGTTGGGTACATCCTCAGCTTGGTGGCAAACAAAAATGGGGCTTATTCAGGCAGCTGAGACATTAATATTTGAGGAAGGCAGTTGAGATCTGGTTAGTGGTGGGAAAAGACCCTCAGCTGGTTGAACAGTATTAACTTGATTACAGTTGGACTGCCCATCTTTATTTTTTAATGTGCCAATGTAAGTTGCTGATGTAGTGAATGCTGATAGAGCAGGTATCCAAAAATCCATTATTGGCCATAGGATCATGGGATATACAAGGCAGTTTAACCAGAGGACATGTGTACCTTGCCAATAATTACCACAAGGTTCTTCCAAGCCTTCCAAAGAGGGGTAGTCCTGCAAGTGCTGGAGTAAATGCAAGTGTAGCCATCTGATTGTCCAAGCTATGTTTGAAGGAGGACAGGGAATTGCATTGCTTGACTTGGAGGGAGGGACTGTTTCAGGAGAGAGAGAGAGGCACTGGATGCTCACCATTATCCCTGCATCCAGTTTAATTTCCTGAGACAGTAAGAGATTTCTTGGTCAGGTGTTGGCTGCACCAAGAAAAAGGAGGTGAAGGATAGCAGGATCCCTGAAGGCACAGTGAGTGAGGCACAGGTCACTCCTCAGGAGCGTATATGACACCGAATCCAGGAACAAGGGTTCCATTCTCTCCTGATAGCCAAGGCTTTTCAGGTTAGAGATGATTTTTTCCATGTCTAATAATATACATCCCAAAGGGTGTGTGATGGTCTGTAATGGGTGTGACTGGAGTAGAATATAAGGGAACAATGACTTTTACATCCACTGGTTTTGGTAGAAATGTCTTGTTTGTTTGTTTATTTATTTATTTTATTTTTCATTTATTGACTGGGATAGTCTGACTGGATGTATGTCCATTTTCAGCAGAGGCCCGGAGAGATAAGCTCCACATTAAGACAATTTACAAGACAGAAATCTTGACCATATACAATACAGATAATGTCAGACGGGTAAAACATTTCAAATACAGGAACATTTTATATAGTACTGTTACAGTAACATACCAACATACCCGACTAAATAAGTTAAAAATTTTGAGTAAAAGGATTAATAAAACTTTTTTTTTTTTTTTTGAGGGTAGCATTGTTTATAAAGTTTACCAAACCTTAGGAGGTGAGCTACTACAGTAGGAATTGAGAGAATATCAGAGCACCTGAAATAGCATGTTAAAGATATATAGTAAAGAATGGTCCTGCTAGGGGAGAAAGTGTCGGTCAGGATTTGTGCATGGGCAAAGCCTTTAGGCTTTAAGAAAGATTCTTAATTGCTTCTTGAAAACTGGGGTAGAAGAAAGGGCTGTTAGTTCAGTTGGAAGAGTGTTCACAACATCAAATCAGTTCCAATAAATGAAAGTATTTCCTAATGTTAAGTTGCCACATAGTGATCAAGAAACGCAATTACCAGACTCCTGTATCTCTAGTCACTAGTTCACTTGATAGTGGGGTTTTATTGGTACTTTAGACTGAAGTCATTAGCTGTTACCTGAAAAGGATTAGTTTAAGCCCATTTGGGGGCACCAGGTGTTGACTCATGGTAATTCATTTTTGCAGGGTGTACATATCTTGGATCGACTTGATAACTACACGCAGCTTGCAGTTGTCAGCAATTTGTTTAAGCAAAGATCAGTGTTATCAGTTTTGAGAGCACAGAAGTAAATACCAAAAGGAGGGGGCCCAACTCAGACCCCCAAGTATATCTCTGGCCACCTTCCCTTTCTCTGAGGAGGCATCATCAACTCTGTGCACTCAGTAAACCTGACTCAAGGACAGAGTGCAATCTGTCTTACCACATAGGGATCAGCGTTTCATGCTGTAAGCTTATTTACAACTCCATCTTGTGGTATGGGGTCATATGCCTTAGCCAAATCAAGCTAGGCAGCATTGATAGTATACCCACTCTCCACTACTTGCTTCATGTGTTTCAAAAAAGCTTGTAAGATTTAGCAGCCACAAACTACCCTTTGCAATACCAAATTGCCGTGGGTCAAGCCTAATCAGATTTTTGATGTGATTTATGAGGTCAGTAATGATGTGCTTCATGGTGTTCCTCATCAGGCTTACCATTTTTTTATCTGTATGTAGCTTCCAGGGTGTGTGGTGGCTCCACCCTTGTGTAGAGGCATCACTATCGCAGTTCACCAGGATTCAGGGACATGACCTGTAGATAGGCTTAGGAGAAGCAGTTTAAGGAGGGGATCACCGAGTACATGTTTGATGCCGCTTATTAGACATCTCATTATATTGTCATAGCCCCTTAAGGAAATCCGTGGTGATTGAGGGGGCAGAGACTTGGGGGAGGGATAGGGTGATTATTTTCAGGAGAGATGTTGGCCCAAAACGTGTTTGCTAATATGTTAGCAATGTCTTTCGTGTCTGAGTGGGAGGCACTATTATGAAAAAGTTTCAAGCAGTGTCCTGAATTATTTCTTAAATTTCATATGCAACTGAAAAAGAGCTTCTACTTATTCTCAGATTCATTTGCTAGTCTGAGTTTATTGGATTCTTAGCTGGTCTTTATGCTTACCGTCAGTTTCTTAGTGAGGTTTTTTATATTGTCTTCCTCCAGAGGGGTTGTAACCTTCCACACTCATTTGAACAGATTCTTCCTTCTCTTATATGGGCTGTTTTGACTGACCACTAGGGTGGATTGTTTTTGAATTTAATGCTATATTTGATTCTGGCACGTGATAGTAAAAAGTAGTAAAAGTCATACTGAATGCACAGTCCTGATATGTTAAAAATTTGAGCTAAGACTACTTAATGGCGACGTGTGTACACTGCACCTGAACACAGCGACATGTATGTGCACTGCACCTGAACACAGCCAGTCAAGAAACAATATCACTATTAAACGAGAGCTAACCTTGGTCCTACAGGTGGGAGGGCAAGTCTAGCCATCTTCACATATAGGGAAAGCAGGTGATTTCAGTATTTTAAACATTTCAGCATTTTGAGATTTAGACATTGTACAATCAGTATTGTATTTCCCACTAGAATAAAATGAGTCAATTTACTGAAAGGTCAATGCATTTGTCTGAGTGGACATAAAGATCCATAGTGTAGGTGACTCCATATTCCAGGTCAGCTGTGGAATTTTCATGGGTGAATTTAGAGATTTCATCATATAGTTGTAAAAGATATGCCTTTTTGAAGTGTCTAAAGAAGCTTGTGGTTGCTACCATGGGAGTTGATGCTTTGAGGGTAAAGGTAAACCAGTAGGTAGTCTGGTTTAACTAATGGGATACTGACTGGGGGAGGGAGCAGGCTGTAGATAAGGTTGTGAGACATAGGTCAAGAATGTTCCCATCCCTAGTATGACTGAGGACAAAATGATCTAAGGAATTTTTCCCTCTTCCAAGAAAGAGTTGGACATTCCTTACATTGGTAGTGTTGGTACTTTAATCTATTGAGGGAGATTTTAAATTACCGTGGATTAACAAGCCATTGCTTATATGGATATTTTCAAGGCATGACAGGATGTTTTCATAATTGTGTGTGGGGACATGCATTGGGACCAGTGATGCACCTATAGGTTGGAAGCTTGATTTCCCTAAGTTCTCTGTGCTCATTGGGAAAATCTCTAGGTATTTCCTTTTAAAGGGATAAAAATCCAAATCACCACAATTTTCCCTCGGCAAGATAAAACAAAACACAAGCAAGTAATACTTAACTCCAAAACCAAAATTTATTGAGCACGGTCTTGAAAAAATACGGGTACATATGTAAATTAAAAACGGCAAAAAGAAAGCTGGAACCACCAGGCTGTAATCCAATATTTATTAGAATAGACTGTCATAAAAACAAGTAAAAAGCTCTATAAGCGCTTTCGGGTGTTGCCCCTTCATCAGACAGTACATCATTAAAAACAGTTTAGCATTTTATAAAAGACATAACCAATCAAAATCAGTACTTAATCCGCCTTTTTTCAAGACTGGCTTTAAAGGTACAACTGCATTAATTCCTGGTTCTTTATCAGCCCCTAATTTTATAATCCATCTCATCTTCATGTATTCTGTTTCATTCTGAATATCACCCATTTTGGCTTTTTGATTCACAACCTGTAATACCATAAAAGAAAAAGTATGGCCATGGTTCTGTTGGATGTGAGTGTATAATGCATTATGCTTGTTGCTTAGTCTGATTTCTGACATATGTTTAAGGATCCTGTCCTTCAGTTTGTCTTGCCAACATATGCCGTCCAGGATTGACACACCGCTAAATAGATAACATTCTTGCATATTACAGTCTGCATATGTGTTCAAAAAATAGGATTTTTTAGTTCTTGGATGTACAAAGAGATTGTCCTTCTTTATATGTATACAGGTTTGCAGCTCTGACAAGGATATGTACCCTTCATATGTATCTTAATAGCTTTTTTTAGCTTCCACTAGGGGTTCATGACATAAAATGTCCTTCAGATTCTTGTTCCTCTTAAAAGTGAATCTGAGTTGTGCCCCCACCACTTTGGAGATCCTGTCATCTGATGACAGAATCCCCTAATTATTCCTAATAATCTGGCAAATGTCTCCTGTCATTACTATATGTGAGATACATGGGTAGCTGATTCATATTCATATCCTGTGTTGTTATCCCTGTTGCAAATGTTCTATTGTGATAGTACCAAGGCTCGGCACTGGTAGCCCTTTTTTGTTTAATATGGGCTCTCTTTCTTTACAATTCCCTCTTTGTATCCCCTCTTCGAGAGGTTATTTTCCAATATCTTAATCTCATGTTCAAACTCTTCATCTTTAGTACAAAGTCAGGAGATTCTACATGTTTGCTTCTTTATAATAATGTTGAAAATATACCGTGGGTGCAGGCTATGAAATTATAGAGTGCTGTTCTTCCAGAATGGTTTTCTGTACAAACAAGTTTCCAAGCAACCATTACCTTTCTTTATACGTACATCTAAATAATCTGTCTATATGTCAGAGGTATTCATAGAGAATCTGAAACAATTTGAGGGGGATTCTAGATATGCAATAAACATGTCTAGTTCTGCAACCGTATCTCTCCAAAGAAAGAAAACATCATCCACAAATCTGCAGTAACAGCCTATCTTGTTTAGCCACTTATTACTGTCATCAAAAATCATGGAGCCCTCCCAGTGTGTCAAAACTAAATTAGCATAAGAGTTTGCACAGGGCGTACCTATCCCTATGCCCTGCTTCTGTTGGTAATGGTTCCCTTGATGCAAGAAAAGGTCAGTCACCAAAATCAGTTTTAATAAAATGCATGTATGCAGATTAATGTGCATGTCAAGACCTACTTCATCCAATATATGTTCAGTGGCTGTAATGCCATATGTATTCTCTATCACAGTGAATAGATTTTTAATGTCTAAAGTGACAAATAGAAAAGCAATGTCATATTCAGTTTCCATATGTGTCTGAATGTCCAGATTTTTGATTATATTTTTGGTCTGTTCTTCATAAAAATTCTGTTTTTTCGCAAATCGCTAAGATGAGCTAAGGATTAAAGTTACTAAATAATGACATGCATTTGAGTTTCAGACTTAATATTCTTCAGGAAATGCATAGTAACACAAATCCTGTTCTAACAACTTTCTAAATGTGTCCCTAGTTTTGGGCCTTTGTCCCCAACCCATTATAACATGCTTTGTCCAGATTTCTTGTGCTAAGAGATTGAGAGGTATTGTGTGTGTGTGTGTGTGCGTGTGTGTGTGTGTGTGTGTGTGTGTGTGTGTGTGTGTGTGTGTGTGTGTGTGTGTGTGTGTATAATGTAGCACACCACTCAGCTGTCCAGGTTTTCACCCTGTATCCTTCCTAAAAAGGATTGAAGTTGCTAAATGAGACATTTGAGTTTTAGACGTCATATCCTTTAGAAAAATGCATACTAACACAAATCCTGTTATTCTAGCAATTTTCTAAGTTTATGAAGGCAATATTTATGATCTGTCCCTATTTATTTTAGGCTTTGTTCAGATTTCTTGCACTAAGAGGTTGAGATGTGTGTGTGTTGTGTGTGTGTGTGTGTGAGAGAGACAAATGCCCTAGTTAGAGTTAGCAGGTGGAATTTATTTTCAAGGTATTGTGAGTTTCAAGGGAAGAGAAGTTTACTGTTGCTCATGCCAAGTCTGCTTAGTGTCCGACTGTTTTGTTTAGCAAATTTATTTATTTAACATTTATTAACTGGGAAAGTCCGACTTGGAACAAAGCCAATTTTCAACGGAGTCCCGGGGAGAAATGCTCCAGATGTGTGTCTTTGTAATGTGGGAGGAAACCGGACCACGCAGAGGAAACCCACATGAACTCGGGGAGGACATGCAGACTCCACACAGAAGGCACCCCAGCCAATAATAGAACCGGAGAATGTCTTTCTGTGAGGTGACAACGCTACTGCTGCACCACTTCACCGTCCATAATTGTATATCCAAATGGTATCACTATTGTGATATAGAATTTTAAAGCAGTGTTAGTAACACAGCAGGTAGCATACTTGCATCTTGATGTAGAGGGCTGTAGGTTCTAGTCAAAGGTTCATAGGTATGTACTAGGCTATCGGCCCAAGGGCCTAAGTAAGCTTAGCCAACAAAGTTCCCAATCTTGGGAGGGTGGCCTAGTGGTTAAGGTGTTTGCCTTACAAACGCAAGGTGTAGGGTTCGAGTCTCTCAAGGGATAATTGACTAGGCTTAAAATGGCTTGCAAGGGCAATTAGCCTAGTACTAATCTATGAACCTATGAACCCAAAAATGTTAATTTCCTGTGCCCCTGTCGAGCAGAACCACAGAAGAGATCCCCAGGGTGTATTTCCTATTTCCCATCCACTCATCAAGATTTTTCTTGGAAGAGTGCTAATGAGGAACTTTGCTTGACATAGATGGGTAGCTTGTTCCAGAGTATAGGAAGTCTATGGGACAGTAATTTATCACTCCAGCATGTCCTGTTTATTGTGGTGACAAGGTTTAGGTCCCTAGAGCGTTTAACTTGGAGGGATTGGGATTTCTTTAGGTGTAGCATGTCCAACAGCTCTGGGTTTAACATAGCTTTGTATGTTAGGCAGAGATCTCCTTGGAGTAGGCGATATGCTACAGAGTAAAGCTGGAGTATTTTGAGATGGTCATTGTAGGGCATCTGAGGCCAGTGATCCTCTTTGCGAGGTACTTCTGTGGCCTCAGCTGCTGCATATGTCTTTAGGTACATTCCAAAAGGAGCATTGTACTCTATAATAGGTCTAATGAGTGATGAGTAGAGGGGAACAATTATCTCCTTCTTCCGGATGAGAACGCTTTTGTGATGAGGTGTGCCACATAGGAGGATTTCCTGACTACTGTGGGCAATGTGATTATCAAAGGAGAGACTACTGTCCACCTGGGTCCCAAAGTCTCTTATCACACATTTGGCGTTAAGTAGACCGCCATTTATGTGGTAGTTCATGGGTACAGAGTTTTTACCAAAGGGGATGAGAATGCACTTTTTGGCATTGAGCTTGAGGCCATGCCTCTGCACCAGGCATCTGTCTCGGTGAGGCCCTTCTGTAGGATGTCCTCATCATTTGGGGACTCGACTATGGCTCCTGGTTTGCAGTCATCTGCGAACTTCATTAGCCAGAGGCATTCTGTGTTAGCCTGTACTTCAGAGAGGTAGATACCAAACAGGAGAGGTACCAGGACTGAACCCTGTGGTACTCCACTTGACACTGGTTTGAAGTCAGATTTGGAGTCTGCAACTTTTACAGTGTGGGTTCTGTCAGTGAGCCAGTTGACAACCCATCTTGTGACATAGGGATTTATACCTAGTTTAATGAGTTTAGCTGCAATTCCAGAATGGGGGATGGTGTCGAAAGCATTGACGAGGTCAAGATAGGCTGTGTGAACCACCTTACCCTCATCTACGGCTTTGGTGACGACTTAGGTTCAGAAGGCATAATCTGTTTTTCACAACCCCGAACTGGGTGGGGTCCAGAGTTACCAATGTCTTTAGTTCCATGTTGATACGTTCCATGGCCTTGTAGACTCATCAGGCTAATAGGGCGATATTTCCCAGGATCAGTGGTGGTTCACCCTTTGTGGAGTGGGATAACTGTTGCTGTGCACCATTCAGTGGGCACAAAGCCTGACTTGAGACTATGATTGAACATGGTGCTTAGGTGGGGAGCTAGTTCATTCTGAAGTTCGTGTAAAAAAACACCCTGGGATGTTGTCCGGTCCCATGGGTGCTGTGTTTTTGGTTTTAGAGTGCAGCTTTTACCTGCATAGATGTGATTACAGGGACTCTGCAGTCTTCCTGTATAGATATGGGCCCTTTAGGGGGTGAGAGGGGTAAAGTTAGCACTGAACCTATCTGCCAGGATGTTGGCAATATCAGTTGGTTCTGTAATTTTTGTGCTGTAACTCAGAGCAGATCTGGGTGTTGCCATCGAGATTCTTGACATAGCTATAGAATGCTTTGTGGTTGCCCTTAGAATCAGTGGTGATTTTTTTTCGTAGCTAGCTTTGAAGGATCTTATAAGGGATCTCAGCTTCTTACTGAAGCTGACCAGGGAGCTCCCCCACTCATGGGATTTTACTCTTTTGCAACAGTTTCTTCCTTCTGTTGTAGAGTTTGTTTATGGTAGGGGACCACCAGATTGGCTTCCTGTTTTTGGAGGATAGCATCTTGGTTCCGTTTGGGATAGTACGATCCATGCACTTGTGTAAGTGCTTATAGAGTGCATTTGTGTAGGATTCAGCAGTCGTAACTGTATTGTCCATTTGCATGGGTGTCATGAAGTTTGCCACTTCTGTCTTAAGAAGCATGAACTTTGCTTTGGAGAACTTTTTTACAGTGGTTTCCTTAATGGTGGGTGGGGGCGGGATGCGGATATCTAGGGTGATTAGCTTATGGTCGGATCTGAATAACGAGGAGTTAATTTCAGGTGTGGAACACTGGTCACACATGCTGGTAATGACTAGGTCTAGTAAATTGTTGCCCCTGGTGGGGGTGTGGATAAGTTGATCCAGGGCATTGGAATTTATGAATTCCAGAAAGTGTTGAGTGAAGGAGTTGGTACATGAGTAGTTTTCCCAGTTAATGGTGGGGTAGTTGAAATCATCCATTATTAGGGTGTTTGGTTGAACCCTAATATTTTCCAGTATGTCAAGAAAAGAGGAGTGGGAATCCTAGGGCATGGTGGGGGATCTGTAGCAAGCTACAGTTTGGATTGCAGTTTTGCCCAGAGTTGGTTGCACTTGGATAACCTCGGATGCATTGTGCTGTGTAACTAGCCTGGAGGTGTGGATATCCTTAATGAATATGGACACACCTCTGCCTTTGGTGTTCTGGTCCAGGTTAGATGACCAAAAAGTGTAGTATGAGTTATAGCCTGGTAATGCAGGGGTGCTCTCTAGAGCCTTGAACCAGGTCTCAGTCACTGCACAGATATCGATGTTCTCCATTTTAAGGAATGGCTCGAGTGAGTGCATTTTGAGATTTAGACTCCTAACATTGAGTAGTATTACCCTAAGTTTTTGCTTGCCTGTTCCTGTTACGGTGATGAATTTGTCATTTGAACATTGCCTAAAAAGGCACTATATAGGGATGGCAAGAGCCTTAGCCAGTATCCGGAATCCCAGGGGCGACAGCTGCAGGCCATCTCTGGCAAAGCATTGTGGTCTGTCGACCATGCTGTCCCAGGCAGACAGATACTGGATCCCCTTAGAATGACACCAGAAGCTTAGCCAATTGTTGAAGTCAAATCATTTTGTCCTTGTACTGCAGTATCATTCTGGCCGATGGCAGGATGCTACTCAGGGCTAGGGTCATACCTGCCTGGGGCTACAAGATCGGTGAGCTCTTCCATGTCTCTCTTTATGTAGTCCAGGGAGGTATGTCTCAGGTCGTTCACACCAACATGGACAATGACAGATTTGTACTTGTTGTGGAGTGACCTGAGTGTGTGGGTTATTTGGTGGATCCTGGCACCTGACAGGCAGCTGACCGTAACCTTCTCCTTGTTTAACTTAGTGAGTGGGACATCAGTGTGCCCGACTATAGAGTCACCTATGACTAGTGTGTTGGGTACGTTGGTTTGCTTTATGGGCTGTGGTTTATTGGCACACTGAGTCTGTGGGCTGTGTGTCATTTGGGTTGTGTTGGTGGGGGGGTGAAGGTTGCTTGGGTTTCTGCTTTGGCGGTTTCTGTTGCTTAAGCAGATTATTATTGAGAGCCTCTGCAAATGTTTTTGTGTTTCTGTGTGTGGATTTTGGTGGTGTAGGTTTAGTGGGACTATGTGATGAGTGTGGTGTGGTGCCAAGTGTTTACCTTCTCCTCTTGACTGTCAAGTTCAGTCTTGGTTGGAGAGAGCTTTACCTCCAGTTTGGCTAGATAAGTGCATCTCTCACAGGTTGTGGTTTTGGGTGGTAGGAGGAGAGGGTTGTCTGTGTACATGAGGCAATTGCAACATTGCCTCATGATGCCCAGATTCATCAGACAGGAGAGAACACTGGGAGCTGACCCTTGGACACGCCTGAACAAAAAACTTCTTTCCTCTAGACAAGTGAAGAAAGTGAGTATAATAGCTGTTTTTCTCTAAGCAAGTGAGGAAAGTAAGTACAAAAACTGTTTTCCTCTAGGTAAAGAGGAAGGTTGAGTACTGTAGTAATTTGTAGCTTACTTTGTGCTAACAAGTTCTGAACAGTGCTGAGCACAAATAATCAAATTCAAGTGCTAAAACTAAGACTCTGTACCTGGATCTTGTGTTAGGCTACCTAGTGCTTACCACTCCCACTGATAAGCTAAGAAGGCTTCCCTCCAACACAGAAAGGCTTGGGGGGCTCAGAAGCTTACAAACAGTCCTGGATATAGCAAATCTGTATCTGGACTAGGCTAGCTACTGGAAAGGTGGGAAAGTGCAAATACAGGCTTTTAAACCAGAAAAGTTGAAGGAGATGGAAAAACTGCCCAGACGGTCTACAATTTCTGGGCCAGACACCACTCTTGTGGTAGACAGGCTACCTAGTGCTTGCCACTCCCACAGCATATAGATTTGTATTTAAGGGGGTGTGGGGTACTGCAGTTCTGAGTGTGTCCTCCTTTGGATGAGATGCCTAGTAACTATGAACCTGTTTTTCAGTTTCCACCCATTCCCTATTGCAATATTATCAGCTTAACATTTTTAATGTAAAATAGGCAATTTATTCTTCAAGGGCAGCAGGCACTGAATTTGTAGATGAAACACTGAAATATAAAGTTGTTGTCTAGCAACAACCTCTTCATTAGTTTCAGATCTCTGTAATGTGGAATTATTCAGATGATATTTACTCTGCAGAGATTGTCTATATTGACTGATATTGATGGATTGTACTGACAGAATCTTGAGTGGTCTTTTATGGTTAAAATTTTTCTGAATTGGGCATTTGTCATTATTGGTTCATATGTTTCATTTCCTTGCTTACTGGAAACCTGTTCAAAACTATATACATTTAAAACACACTAACAAGTGGTGGTGCATTATACAAGGGATATAATTCAATTATGTATTATAATTTAATACAATCAGAAAGGTGAATTAAATAACTTTTGGATGGTCATAAAATGTGTGCAAGGAGGGCCTATGATGTGAAACAATCCAAAGGTAAACTTAATTCACCACTGCCTAGATGCATTTTCTTTGAATGTGGGTTTCAATGCTGTTTCAATGAATGGGAGTTTCAAAGGCAGAGACATTTTAATGCAAAGTTTGTTTTCATTGTAAGACATTTGCTTTGTTTAGCAAATATCTGTCCGTGTTTGTGCTAAAAAATTTGAAATAAAAGTTGTAAATTAAATCCAAATATGTGAAGTCACTGTAGAAGTAAAGCCTAAAACAGTATGCGCACTGAGAGTTTTGAACAATGTTTATGGCAGCTGGTGATAAATAGCCAAGTAACGGGACACTGGAATGGTTGCATTGGGGGGGGGGGGGGGGTCTGAGTGGGGGTTCTGGGTTTGCATTGTAAAAAAATCCTGTGGGCTCCCTTCATTGCCACCCCATGTATCAGAAGGGAAATCTGGTAAGACTGCCTTAGATCAGATCAGATTACCTCAACTTCAGAAAAAATAAATGGAATTATTTAATATTTTATTGGCAAGAGGATTCCGCAGCACTTCAGTGATTTGGGAAGAAGAGATGGGTAGCAAAAGATCTGAAGGAAATATAGCCATTTAAAAACAAGTGAAATCTTCATTAATGCTACTAAAACTCTGAATACTAATAATGATGGGAGGGCACCTTGCAAAAGCTACAATACAAAGAGAAGATAAAATCCTGATAGCAGGCACGTTAAAAGTATTTTGAATAAAAACTCGAGAGCAGCTTTCCCTTTTGAGACCATGTTACAGATAATAGGGCATGGTCTTTCTTTTGACTTTAAAAGCAAAGGAATATAAAAATTCTTATTATAACAAGATGACAGAACAGGTTTTGTAAACACAGTTCATGAAAAAAGTGGTTTAAGTACTGCCGATGGGGTCTATATTAGAAGCAGGAAAACCCTAAACCATGAACGCTCACATGAGTGAAAATGCCGATGATCGAAGTTACTATTGTGGGGGCTGTGCCCCCCCCCCGCTAACTATATATTCTAACTCCGAGGTTGCACTACAGTGAGGAAAGGGCAAATATCCCACTCCTCACTGTAACACGACCCTGCAATCCCACTTTCAATTCCCGGCATTTTCGATCATGTGAGCATTCGCGGTTTAGGGTTTTCGTTCTTCTAATATAGACCCCCTGCCAGATGTATGAATGATGAACTTTGTGCAGGAGTACTTTTACCCCAAAAAACTGTCTTATCTGGGCCAATTTAATTGCAAGACTAGGAGAGAGGCATATATTTCTACCTGCATAAAAAAAAGACCAAGAAGAAAAAACTTGCAAAACACAAAATGCCAAGAAGGAACAGGAGAAAGAACCACTCCACAGTAAATAAATGCACCTATTCAGACCAAATTCAATAAAACCAATACTGAAGTTTATTGAAGAGAACAAATAAGCACTTTCGTCCTAACCACTTCAGAACTTCATCAGATAATAAATATAAAAGTTGGTGGAATATGTTGAGTTCTATCACAATGTCAATCAGAAAATCCACTGAGACATAAAATTATTTTGTGCTAAGAAGCTTTATTGTTCCAGAATAATGTTGACCGCTATTGAGGTTACACAAAGGCAAAAATATACATGGCAGACTGTAAAGATTAATTTAAGTACATGAAACAAAGCACAGACCAGTTTACATGGCATTTTCAGGAATATTCTTTCTAGTCGTAATTCACACGCACTAAACTGATAGTAAAATAACAGTCATCATCTAGTACCAGATCAGGCAGTTAAATTTCAGAATGTTCTCATGTTCTTTACCTATAATTTTCCTTTATACAAACAATGCTGCATTAACTGCAGAACTTGTAATAAAATCAAGGACAGAATATTATAGCAGACAGTTTCTAACCGCTTCTCCCAGACAAGCAATATTCCATAATATTTATTTTATCGATAGCAAAACAAAGCTGATGCTCCTGTCTACATTTGTATCATGCAGGTGTAGGACAGTTTTGTATAGAGCAACAATTTGTTTTCTGGCCTAGCTTGCTCAAAATAATGAATTAAATAATTTGACTTGAGAAAATCCACTCCGATACTTATAAGTTCTAGACTGACTTTGTTTCAGAAAATGCATGTCAGTTTTGCATTTAGGTTCATTAGTAATTACTAGGCATGCAATCTAGAAGACCTTTAATGAGCCTAGACCAAATTCCCAGTTGCCCCAGAGCACCGTCTTGATAAGTGACTTGCTCAAGGTCACACATTGGACAAAGCAAAGGCTAAGAGAATTAAACCCTGTACTACAAGAAATAGCTTATTAACAGTTCATAGCCTTATCCCTGTGCTCTAACTGCAGATGTTAACTTCTTATTCCCAGTTAGCAAACATTTTTCTGCCTTTTCAATTCTGTTTGCAGTCAGTTGCTGTAACTAATGTAAAAAGTGTCCTTGACTCTTTCCTAATTTGTCCTCATTCTGGATGTAAGAAATTGAGAGCTATGCTTGTGACTATTAGATGGAGGAGTGTGTGTCCTTTTGCTCCTTGTATATGTTTGTATTCTTTCGATTTGTACCATATTAAAAGATCTTCATGTTTCACTGTTGCAGTCCATCACCTGTGGGGTTATCCCTGCTGTGGTAGCCCTCGGTCGGCCCAAATACCAGACTCAATGTTTTTATGCGCCGGCTGCTGTCACCTGTAGTCTATCAGGTTGTCAGTGCTGTAAAGCAAGGCAGCCGACGTCATTACATCAGTCTTTCTTGCAGTGGAGCCCGTAGCAGTTGAATTTCAGTAGAAAACGTCCAAAGCTTAAGTACTCCGTTGGGGACCCTTTTTTCTTGCTCTAACAGATGTCTGAAAAAGTTAACAATTGTCTTGCCTGTGGAAAGCAGATCTCGCACAGAGACTTTCATTCTTACTGCATCACTTGTTTAGGCCCAGACCACGACGTCCCTCATTGCCGTTTCTGTGCCCTCTTTAATGTGAGAACCTTTTGCAGACATTATTTTCGTGTTCTGTCCTCGAATTCCGATATGGCATCCATCAGCCAACAATTTTTCGACATTCTGAAAAAACGTAGAGATAAAGATGGAGACAGGCCACCCAAGGCTAAGCCTTCCGACGATGCTACCGCTAAGCAAGTCTTCAGTTCACTGGAATTCATTGAGGAGCTTTCACAGCCCCTGATGCCAGACTCCCTTTCTATGCAGGCCTCTGCTGAGACCGTTTTCAGAGTCCGGTATGCTACAGAAATCCACTTTGTCTTCTGAGACTTTGGCTGTCCTGCCTCTGTTGGGTCTGGAGCTGCGACCCAGGGACCGGCTTCTGAGGAGGCCTTTTGCACTACCAGTTCTAGACAAAAAACAACGTCTTTGCATCCAACTACCGCTTCTCAGAGACAGACTGATTCTCTCAGGCCTAGAAGGCAGGCCACTCCTAGGAAATCTGCTTCTAGCCACCTTCTTGGTACTGCTCCCCCACCCCAAGCTCAAATGCTTAAAATGGCGGAGGATCTCATCTCCCTTATCCAAGGTACTCAGGCCCCCACTCCAAAAAGGGAAAGGCATCCTTCTCCAGAAATTATGACAGACCAAGAGTCTTGAGGAATCTGATTATTCTGCTTTGGAAGAGGAACATCCCTTAACTGTTT
The DNA here is from genome assembly GCF_019279795.1 of Protopterus annectens. Taxonomy (NCBI): domain Eukaryota; kingdom Metazoa; phylum Chordata; order Ceratodontiformes; family Protopteridae; genus Protopterus; species Protopterus annectens. The sequence goes on from NC_056746.1 coordinate 1,374,889,734, forward strand.
GAGGATTCAGATGCAGAGGAAATCCATCCCTTCTGCCTCCTTTCCAGAGGACCTCTCCTTTTGGGAAACCCTTCACTTCCTCAGGGAACATTTTCAGTGGGATCTCTCACAGTCAAAGAAATGACTTAGAGAGTTTCTAGACCTGCCCCAGCACAGACCCCTGGCCATCCCACCTATATTGGAAGTGGTGGATGATGTTTTCCATGAATCTGGCTTAGCCCCTGATGCCCTGCCTCCTGCTCCAACTAAGCCTGACCAGTACTGCAGAGTACCGGATTCTCACAAATACCTGTAAAGGAATCCTGCTGCAGACCCTGAGGTCATTACACAGGGACCTAAAGGAGCGAAGACTAGTTCTGCCAAGAATCCTCTTCCTTCTGACAAGGACTTCAGAGCTCTGGACAGATGGGGTAAGGAAGTATACACCTCTGCAACTTTAGCTATCGGAGCACTCAGTTGTCGGTTTCATATGTTAAAATATCAACAACACACTTTGGAACAATTAAAACAGGAGACTGCTACCTTTCCTGATGGTGCCAACTCAAAAGAGCTGGCAGAATTACTACACTCTGCTTGTCAAGTGGCCAAACACTCATTATAATGTGGATATGATGCCCTAGAAGCCTGTAGCAGGGTAGCGGTGACAGGATCTGTTATTAGAAGACATGCATGGCTGAGAGAACAGCCTCTCCCTGATCATGTCAAGTCTAAATTTATTGATGCACCCCATGACAAGGAACGCTTGTTTGGGGAAAAAGCAGAAGAGGTGCTTAAAAAGATGGAAGAAAAAGCAAAATCTATGCAAACAGTAAAAGATTTCTTTCAAGTTCAACCTCCCAAATTCAGCAGGAACTTTCCCTGTAAGCACTGGGCCTTCCCTGCACCTAGCAGACAGGGTCAAGGTTAGCCCTGCAGGGACAGGCCATCCAGGCCCCTATCCCAGGGCCAGCAAAGAAGCAAACAATGGACCACTTCAATCTCTAAGGCAGGGAGTTCTGTGCCAAGCTTCTATGGCAAACACTCACAATGACTCTCCCTCCCCCCTCTGCCCTCCTTTCAATCATCAAAAACTAGGAGGAAGGCTCACCCTCTTCAGGGACAATTGGGTCTCTCTAACCAAGAATCAGTGGGTCTTAAAAATAATTTTCAGGGATACAGATTGTCCTTCAGTGAACTCCTATTCCAAGAGCGTACCCCAGACCTCCCCCAAACCAGTGGGCAGAGGCATTGAAACAGTTCCAAACTCTAATATCCCAGGGGACATTAGAACCTGTCCCTCCAGATCAAACAGGAAAAGGTTTTTACTCCAGACTATTCCTTGTTCCCAGAAAAGAGGGCACTTGGCGCCCCATCCTGGATCTAGCCAAACTGAACACCTCCTTGGTGGTCCCCAGATTCAAAATACTAACCTTGCAGCAGCTCCTGCCTATGCTCTCACAAAATGCCTGACTTGTGACACTACACCTAAAAGATGCCTACCTCCACATCCCCATCAGGGAATCGTGCAGAAAATTCCTGCGCTTCAGAGCAGGCTATCAACAATTTCAGTTCTCTGCACTGCCCTTTGGCTTATCTACTGCTTCGAGAGTATTTACCAAATGCTTGGCTCCAGCTATAGCATTCTGCAGACAGAGAAATATACAGATTTACCCTTACCTGGACGACTGCCTCATTCAGGCAGACTGCAAAGAAAAGTTGTTCCAGGACCTTCTCCTTGTCAAATCACTCCTAACTTCCCTAGGGTTCACCATCAATGAGAAAAAATCGAAGCAAAACCAGAAAAATTGTTTTCCTGGGAGCTGTGCCAGACACAGCAACCCAAATGGCCTTCCTATCCCCAGTAAAGCAGAGCTTTCCTGCCTCTCTACTTCACCCAGCTGGCTTCCAGTAGTCACCTCACTGCGAGTAAATTCCTGGAAGTCCTGGAATACATGGCATCCCTCTCACCAGGCTTCACATCAGAAAATTTCAGTGGTACTTAAAGAACCACTGGTGTCAGCACTCTCAGTCCCTCGAGACCACTCTCCCTCTGATCCCTTGTATAAGGGCCGAATTTCTCTGGTGGGCAGAGGCCTGTGCCATGAACAAGGGTCTTCCCTTCATCTTCCACCCGTCCGGCCAGGCCATCACCATCGCCTCTGTTACTGCTTGGGGCACTCACCTAGCAGGCAGGTATACCCAAGGCCTTTGGAATGCCCAGCAACTTCACTTGCACATCAACCAGAAAGAAATGATGGCAGTGCAAAAGGCTCTGACTTCCTTCCAACTCCATCTCAGGCCAGGGGTCCTCCTTATAAAAACAGACAACACCATAATAATATGGTACATCAACAAGCAGGGGGCACCCAATCTTACCCCCTGTGCAGGTTAACTATGAGCCTGTGGCATACAACCACCTCCTTGGGGCTACACCTAATTGCCCAATACTTACCAGGGATCAACAACACACTGGCAGACCATCTAAGCAGAAACTTACTGGACTCTCACGAATGGCAGCTCCACAGAGAAATCATTCTGCAAATCAGCCAGTAGTGGGGGACCCCAGAAGTGGACCTCTTTGCCTTTCACCTCAACCACCAGCTGCACAAGTTCTGTACCAGGGAGTATCACCTCCTAGTATGGAAGGTGGATGCCTTGACCTTCCCCTGGAGCTCCCTGTTTGTGTACGCATACCCTCCTCTGCCCCTTATTCCCAAGGTTCTGACCAAAATAAGAGAGGAGAGACTAAAGGCCATCCTCATTGCTCCAGATTGGCCCAGACAGCATTGGTACCCGTTATTATGCAGGCTGACCTTACAGCCCCCAAAGCTGCTTCCCCTGGTGTCAGACCTCTTGACCCAGGAGAGGGAGAAGTACTACACCCAGACCTACAGACTCTCAAACCTTCAGCATGGCTTATACACTAAAAATGAACAAGGTGTCCCTGTTAAGCAAACCGGTCCTGGACATCATCAGAGGCCAGAAGGCCCAGCACAAGAAAATCATATGCAGGAAAAGATTCTGTTCCTGGAAACATTCTAAAGGGGGCAGTACCTCCCAACCTTCCATCCCTCTCATCCTGAATTACCTAGCAGAGTTGCTCAATGTTGGCCTCTCTTTCTCCTCTATTAAAATCCACGCTTCGGCCATCTCTGCCCATTATGATTCAGACCCACCCCTCTTCTCTCATCCTTTGATTAAGCAATTCCTCAGAGGGGCTTCTAATATCAGGCCTCCCAGAAGGTCTCCGACACCACCCTGGGACCTGAATTGTGTGTTAGAGACACTAACCTTACCTCCTTTCGAACCTGCCGCTTCAACAGAATTGAAATTACCTCTCTTGGAAGACTGCCTTCCTACTAGCTATCACCTCAGCCAGAAGGGTCTCAGAACTTCAAACTCTCATGGCTGTCGAGCCTTTTATAATTTTCCATGCAGATGAGTCTTCCTGAGTCTTCCTGAGGACTAACCCCTCCTTTATGCCCAAGGTGATATCTGATGTGATCCGTAACCAGGTCATACACCTTCCCACCTTCTTTCCCAACCCTCAAAACAAGGGGGAAAGAATTCTCCACTCACTAGATGTGCACAGGCAATTTGGATACTGTCTAGACCATACAAAGCCATTCAGAAAAAGACAAGCTTCTTGTAAGCTTTGCCCCATGGGCAGAGGGGAAGCAGACCATTTCCAAATGGATTTCACACTGTATCCATTTTTGCTACAGACTATATGGGGAAACCCATCCCCAAGTCTATCCATACCCACTCCACAAGGGCAACCTCCACTTCCACTGCCTTCCTCAGAGGAGTACCTACCAGGGACATCTTGGAAGTGGCCACTTGGACTGGACCTCTGTCCATACCTTTACAAAGCATTACCACCTACCTCTCTTTTTCTAAGTCTAAGGCAGGGTTTGCCTCTGCAATTCTGCAGGGCCTTCTGACCCATACCTAGGACTCAACCTATCCTTCCACCCTTTTCCTTAGCTTTGGGAATCCTCCCACAGGTGATGACTGCAACAATGAAATACGAAGAACATAGTACAGTTGTGTACACTTAACATAAATGTAGATGTTCAAGTTTATTCACTGTTGCAGTCTTGGTTTTCCTACTTCCATCCCCCATTTAACAGCTTCCCGTAAGGGGACACAAGCTTCCCAAGGTGGCTTTTAGCCACCAGGGCCAATTCTCTCTTTTCCCTTGTGCTTCTGATGGGTTAGGGCAAGAAAAACTGATGTAATGATGTTGGCTGCCTTGCTTTATAGCACTTACGACCTGATGTCAGACTACAGGTGAAGGCAGCCGGCACACAAAGACATTGACTCTAGTATTTGGGCCGACCGAGGGCTACCACAGCAGGGATAACCCCACAAGTGATGACTGCAGCAGTGAATACACTCTAACATCTACATTTATGCTAAGTGTACACAACTGTACTATCCCTCTGCTGTCACTTTGGGGCCCTTAAGCAAAAGCCAGTAGACATTGTAGTCCTCAGAAGTTCAATGCAAGTCATTCCTTTTTCCTTTTTCTCCACCAATAAAAATACTAATTACACATTCATGTGTTTGTAGAGCAAATGGACTGTCTTAAACTGTCTTCATAAAAGCAAAATTTGCATAATTTACTCTCTTGTACATGTATACGTATTTTATTTTTCTTGTTTTTCCTCTTCTCTTTCCTTGACCACTAGCACAAAGGTCATTTACTTTTATTAAAACCTCAGAATTCCTTTATCCTATTTGATGTAACTCTTATCACCTTAAAGGGGGGGACCTCCTTTTTTCTGATTGCCTATCAGAGCAACAGAGCTTGTTTTATGTTTAATTTGAGCAGACATGGTTGTTGCTAGCATTTCCAAAAATTTGCTTTTTGCTTTTTTTTTTTTTTTTACACACTATTTCTAAACCTGTTTTTTAGTAGAGCATAAGTTAAACCTGCAGTGAGCAGGAACTGAGCAACGTAAAATAATTCAGTGTGTGTGTGTGTGTGTATATATATATATATATATATATATATATATATATATATATATATATATATATATATATTCTCTCTCCCTGTCTGTCCTAGGAAGAGGAAATGTGATTACACCCAGACAGATTGACCATGGCCTGAGAGGAGAAAACAAGTTTACTGTGTTCCAGTTTTGTTTCTGTGCTTGTCTGTTTAACAATCTGAGGTACTTAGTGGTTCTTTTCAGCTGGTGCTCCATTTCTGAGGTTCAGTACTGTAACAAACAAAAGCGAAAAGGTAGCTAAAAGGAAGTACATGCCTAAGACATTGGCCCTATTTACTGAACTATGTGTAAACCTGTATTTCCTGTTATTGCTTTTATGAAGAATGAGTATCTGGCCTCCTTTCTGTACTGACTACTGTGAAAGAGTAACATGTAGTTGTTATAATTTGATGACCCTTAACCTTGATGAGGAGTCCTCCACCTGAATGTTTTCCACTTTATGCAGATGGAAACCTCTTCCATGTTCCACAAATTTTCGCTGTTTATACAGAATACCAGGCAATTAATGAAAGCTTAAAATTAGATTTCCAAGTTACCTTACACTGAGGTTGGAGATGGCATTTGCATTTCACGGGTTCCAGCAGTATATTAGAACTCCAGTGGCCAGCAGCACCATGAAATTATGGGATCTAATTTCTCAGCAGACTTTCTTTACATACTATTAACTTATAAATTCCTTCTATATCATTTCCTCTTCTCTCGTCATGGCGGAGGAGCATTAAACTGCAAGAACACTTCATTGTTTTACAGTATCTTTGTGCTCTAAAACCCACCAAAAGAGAAGGTGTTCAACCAGCAGCTCCTTCATATATATCCATTTGTAGTTCTAAATGTGTGAAAGTCAGATGTGCAAGATGGTTGTACTTGTTATTCTATAACTTATATATTCTTCTCAGTAAAGGCCCAAGAGGAGCCACTGTGGTGGTGAAGAGAGATACAGCCCTGGGTACGACCCAGACAACCTGGTTTTGATAAGCAGCTCAGACAACTGACAGAGTGGCTAGGGAATAGGTATGTCCTTCCCATGTGGAAGGGTGTTCATCAATGATGCTTCCTTAGCAGTTTTGTGGTTAAATGAAGAGGTTTTCCCTCCAACAGGATTGACAAGTGTGGAAGGCGAAGCTGGGAGTGGGTAAGGCATATAATAAAAAAAATGTAAGCAAACATGGATGAGCCCCAGGATGACTTTGGATCTATGATTGCCCCAGCAAGATCTGAATAATTCTGGTAAGGTGGTAAGAAAAATGGTGGTGTGGATGTGGGGTACTGGGGGCTGGGCAAGTGTAATGATGTCCTAAGGGGGAGGACCAAAAAAAAATGTCCCAAGAGTTTTGAAATGAGCATTTTTCATGAGCTCACATAAGAATGGCCCTTCACCCTACCTCCACAAAGTTAGATTTGTAACTGAGAATTCTGTGCATTGTGATAACATTCTTGCTTGATTTAAGTAGCTTCTGGGTATTTGGGCCTATTGCTTTGTGAAGCAGTCATCCAAGGATGACTGCATATTTTACAAGTAAACCTTGAGTTACGTTTGGGGACACAAAATGCAGGATAGCCCAATGATTGCTGTTCCCTAGTGGTATAGAATAACCTTGTCTTTGGGTATTAATGATGTGGAGTGTCTAATGAAATCTCTGTCAGCATGATGGGTTTACTGTTTCACATAAACTGTAAATATTCTGACAGGCAGTAAGTAGAAAGGTGAAACATTTATTAGAAGTAAAATAAAATCAGATTTAATTGCATTTACAAGATAGTGAACATTTTATGCAATAACTGTCAGAAAAATATGATGGTATACTGTAAAAATCCAGTGCTGTCAACCCAAACATTGAGCCAGATGAACACGTTCGCTTTAACGGTGTGTGGAATGAATCAGCTAGGCAGCATTTCACAAAGTCCTATTGATCTGAAGCAGAGTTCTTCCAAATTGTGCTTCCTTAGCAACTGTTGCCAAGGTTTGATGCGTTTTCTGCTGGCAGCGATGGAAGGATGAGATTAATGTATTACCTGCCAGTTATGTAGACTGTATTTTTTTATGCTGATTTATTTGTTTTGGAAACTCCTGCTGTTGGTAGAAGCAAATGGTGATTCAACACCAAGGGTGGTTTGAATCTTGCATAAGCAATTTTAGGCAATGCTGTTTATTTAATAACCCTTAACTGTTGAAGTTTTTTTTTTTCTGGCCTGTCATTTATACTTGTATATTTGGCGTGCATATTTGGGTGAATAGTAATAACTTGCCGTGTACAACGAACAGATTTTGTTGCACAGCCAAAGGTAGAGCACATCTTGCAAGTACGATTGTGAAGTACACACTTACCATACGATCCAGTATGTCTTATTGTGAATTATTGTGAAATTGTAAGCTTTTTTATTATGAACTTGTGCGTGTGTGTGTGTGTCTGGGGGGGGGGGGGGGTATTTTACATGGGTGTAAAACATATTTACACACTCGCTAGCCAATCAGATAATTTGGTTTTCAAACAACTCTTTGCATACATGTGTGTATGTATATGAACATAGGTCCAGCAAAAGTGGTCAGAACTTATAAATGTTGTCATCTGTTTGGTCAGCACATTTTGGATGACAAATCAGATGGTCAAAAGGTGTTTGAGATCAACATTGGCCAAAGGCAGGAAGAGAGGAGAAAGGCTAGTGAGGGTCGGAACTTTGGATGTTGGCAGTATGACTGGTATAGGGAGAGAGCTAGCAGATATGATGGACAGAAGGAAGGTTGGTATATTGTGTGTGCAAGAGACCAGATGGAAGGGGAGTAAGGCTAGGTGTATCGGAGGTGGGTTCAAATTGTTTTATCATGGTATGGACGGGAGGAGAAATGGCACAGGAGTTATCCTGAAGGAACAGTTTGCTAAGATTGTTTTGGAGGTGAAGAGTGTCTGATAGAGAGATGTTTATGAAACTGGAAATTGATAGTGTAATGATGAATGTTGTTAGTGCATATGCTCCACAAGTTGGGTGTACGATGGATGAGAAAGAAAAAATTGGAGTGAGTTGGATGAAGTGGTGATGACTGTACCCAAGGGTGAGAGAGTGGTGATTGGAGCAGATTTCAATGGGCATGTTGGTGAAGGGAACCAAGGGAATGAGGAAGTGATGGGTAGTTATGGTGTTAAGCAAAGGAATGCAGAAGGTCAGATGGTAGTGGATTTTGCAAAAAGGATGGACATGGCTGTGGCGAATATGTATTTTAGCAAGAGGGAGGAGCACAGGGTGACATACAAGAGTGGAGGAAGATGCACACAGGTGGATTATATCTTATGTAGGAGGGCCAGTTTGAAGGAGATTGGAGACTGTAAAGTGGTGACCGGGGAAAGTGTAGTGGTGACCGGGGAAAGTGTAGTTAGGCAGCATAGGATGGTGGTTTGTTGGATGACGTTGGTGATCAAGAAGAGGAGGAGGAGTGTGAGGGCAGCACCAAGGATCAAATGGTGGAAACTGAAAAAGGGTAATTGTGAGGTGGAGTTCGGGGAAGAGTTAAGACAGGCACTGGGTGGCAGTGAAGAGTTATCAAATATCTGGGTAACTACAGCAGAGCTAGTAAGGGAGACCCTAGAAATGTGCTTGGTATGACATCTGGACAGAGGAAGGATGACAAGTAGACAAGGTGGTGGAATGAGGAAGTACAGGAGAGTATACAGTGGGATTGTCAGAGAGATGAAGAAAGTAGACAGGAGTATAAGGAGATGAGGTGCATGGTAAAGAGAGAGGTGGCTAAGAATAAGGCATATGAAGAGTTTTATGAAAGGTTGGACACTGAGGGAGAAAAGGACCTGGACCGATTGGCTAGATAGAGGGACCGAGCTGGGAAAGATGTGCAGCAGGTTGTTGTGTCTTTCGGCTTTTCCCAGTTAGGGGTCGCCACAGCGGAACTCCGGTCCACTAATGATTGGTAGTTGATTTTTATGTGCCGAGTTACCAGCCCTGATGCACAACCTTCAACGAAGGTACGCCCATTCACGCATGTCTCCACGTAGAAGATGCTCTAGCTGAGAATCGATCCGGACAGCGTCTTACTGTGAGGCGACAATGCTACCGCAGCAGCAGGTAAAGGTGATAAAGGATAATGAGGGAAACATAATCATAAGTGAGGAGAGTGTGTTGAGCAGATAGGAAGAGTACTTTGAGGGGTTGATGAATGAAGAGAATGAGAGGGAGAGAAGGTTGGATGATGTAGGGATAGTGAATCATGAAGTGCAATGGATTAGCAAAGAGGAAGTTATGATAGCTATGAAGATGATGAAGAATGGAAAGGCTGTTGGTCCAGATGACATACCTGTGGAAGCATGGAGGTGTTTAGGTGAAATGACAGTGGAGTTTTTAACCAGATTGTTTAATGAAATCTTGGAAAGTGAGGATGCCTGAGGAATGGAGAAAAGTGTTTTGGTACCGAATTTTAAGAATAGGGGTGGTGTGCAGAGCTGTAGTAACTACAGAGGGATTAAATTGATCAGTCACAGCATGAAGTTATGGGAAAGAGTAGTGGAAGCTAGGTTTAAGAAGGGATGTGATGATTAGTGATCAGCAGTATGGTTTCATGCCAGGAAAGAGCACTACAGATGCAATGTTTGCTCTGAGATGTTGATGGAGAAGTACAGAGAAGGTCAGAAGGAGTTGCATTGTGTTTTTGTAGACTTAGAGAAAGCATATGACAGGGTGCCTAGAGAGGAGTTGTAGTATTGTATGAGGAAGTCGGGCGTGTCAGAGAAGTATGTAAGAGTGGTACAGGATATGTACGAGGGTAGTGTGACAGCGGTGAGGTCTGCGGCGGGAGTGATAGATTCGTTTAAGGGGGTGGTGGGATTACATCAAGGATCAGCTTTGAGCCCTTTCTTATTTGCAATGGTGATGGACAGGTTGACAGACAAGATCAGACAGGAGTTCCCGTGGACTATGATGTTTGCAGATGACATTGTGATCTGTAGTGAGAGTAGGGAACAGGTGGAGGAGACCCTGGAGAGATGGAGATATGACAGAATGTATGTGTGTGAATGAGAGGGAGGATAGAGGAATGGTGAGGATGCAAGGAGTAGAGGTGGCAAAGGTGGATGAGTTTAAATACTTGGGATCATTAGTTCAGAGTAATGGTGAGTGTGGAAGAGAGGTGAAGGAGAGTACAGGCAGGGTGGAGAAGAGTGTCAGGAGTGATTTGTGACAGACGAGCACCAGTAAGAGTGAAAGGGAAGGTCTACAAGAGGGTAGTGAGACCAGCTATGTTATATGGGTTGGAGACCGTGGCATTGACAAAAAGGCAGGAGTCAGAGCTGGATGTGGCAGTTAAAGATATTAAAATTTGCAGTGTGACGAGGGTGGACAGGATTAGGAATAAGTATATTAGAGGGTCAGCTCAGGTTGGAAGGTTTGGAGACAAAGCCAGAGAGGCAAGATTACGTTGGTTTGGACATGTGCTGAGGAGGGATGCTGAGTATATTGGGGAAAAAGATACTAAGGATGAAGCTTCCAGGTAACAGGAAAAGAGGAAGGCCTAAGATAAGGTTTATGGATGTGGTGAGAGAGGACATGCAGGTGGTTTGTGTGACAGAGCAAGATGCAGAGGACAGGAAGAAATGGAAACAGATGATCCGCTGTGGCGACCCCTAATGGGAACAGCCGAAAGAAGATGAGTCTCTGGGGTTGGGGAATATGCCCCTTCCTGAGGATTGTGCAATCTCTGAGTTAGTATATATAATTAACAGGGGTGCTTACCCCCCTAAAAAATAAGTTTCTCTCTCTTTTTTTTTTTTTTAACTTTTAGTTGGCATCCAGAGAGGATTTTCTTCAAGCTTGTATTGTGCCTTGTATGCACTTGTATTGTCGATCTTTGGTGGTCACTGAGATAATGAAACACTCATAAATGAAACCCACATTATTGAGACAAAGCGCAAGCAATGAAACATGTAAGGCTGTGCAGGACGGCAGCACAGAGGGGATTGGGGTATTGCTCCTTTACTCACTGTGGTGCAATGTTGGAGTTTGTGTATGTAATTAGCAGGGGGTGTTTGGGGCACAGGGGGACTTGTTCCCCCCTTTAAGTGTGTTTAACCCTGGATTTAGTATATTTAATTCCCAGGTGGGGTGGAGACCTCACATACGTTGCTTTTTGTTTTATGCTGGGTAATCACAAATGTAACCTATTGTTTACATTTGCAATTTTTTGATTATCTTTACAGCAATTAATGGTAATCAAAGAGTTTGTTCAAACTCACTGGTGATTATTCGTTATAAAGTCTCATATCATATGACCCAGCATGTCTTCTTGTGATATAGTGAGCTTTATTATGCAGTCATTGTGTGGAGAGAAGGGGATATTATGGGAGGATGCAAGACACGTGAACATACACACACATATATAAATTCATAGATGTATGTGTCTGCGTGCGTGTGTGTGCATACATGGGCATGCCCATCACCATTCTTTCGTCAGGAGAATGTTTACTTGAAGTGGGTCTCATCACATTTTTATACTGATTCATGTTTCATTAATAGCTCTGTTTTAGTGTTAACAAAGATGAGATGATGTAGAGCTGCTTTGAAGTGTGCGTGTGTGTGTGTGTGTGTGTGTGTGTGTGTGTGTGTGTGTGTGTCTGAGAGAGCATTGTGGTAGTGTGTTTATATGTTTGTGTTAAATAGCTGAATTGAAGGTTTTGTGTGTGTGATGGTGTGTATCTGTGAGAGGTTCTGTTAAAATGTTTGTGTCTACATGTGGGTTTGAAGGTAAGTGAATGTGACTTTAGTATCTTAGTGCAAGATCAGGACACTAACGGGTTATGGAAGTTTTTACTTTTTCTTTCTGGTGGGTATCTGTGTTGGTATGTATTAAGGTATGTGGATATGGGGTGTGGTACTTGGGGCTTGTCACCCTTGCAAAAACACTTTTTTACTTTCCTCAAGGAAGTTGTGTTCTATGTATTACATGATTTTAATTCATGTTACATTATGCATGCATATATGTATGAATATCCCCCACTTGATACTCCAAATGTTAAAGGCAAGTACAATTCACCACAAACATCATGTTAGCATTACATGACAGTTATTCTCTCCCTGTACCATGCTCGGCCTTCCTTCCAAAGTCCTACTCTACTCTCCCTTCATCTTACTTCTACTATCTCTGTACCATTTAACCTCCTATAATAACTGTCATGTGCCCTCCCCCTTTGACTCCCCAGCACCAACACACATCCCACTTTCACAACATCTCTGCTTCACTAATTCCCTCCCACCCTGTCCTCCTCTTAAAAATAAACATTTTTCTCATCTTTGACAACAACTACAAACCAAACCCAACTCATTACCATCATCATCTACCAAAACATAACTCTAGTAAACATATCCCCAACATTACTTGCCTTCACTTAGCTGGTGACATACACCCCAACCCAGGTCCAAACTTCTCTCCTAGAAATCAGTCTTGCTCCAACAAAATAATTACACATAAAAACCTCAAGTTCCTAACAATTAACGCTGAAAGCCTAAAAAATAAGTTCTCTCTTCCATGCCTGGCTGTCCCATAACTCCCCCAGACATAGCTGCCATCTCTGAAACCTGGCTAAAACCACATATTAATGACTCTGAGTTTCTACCTCCAGGATTTAATTCTCTCCGATCCGGCCGCATTAATAAGAAGAAGAGGAGGTGGAGTTGCTTTAATCTACTCTAACCTCCTAATTTTAACCCCATATCCCAACACCATTCCCACTTTTAGTAATGCTGAACTAGTTATTGGCATACTAAAAATAAACAACCACAAAAGCATCTGTATTATTTCCCTCTATATTCCTCCTGGTAACAATACCAGTACACTGGAAGATATCATCTTATGGTCCTCATCCAACATTAAACTTGAAACCTTTATTTTGGGAGATGTAAACATTGACTGGGGAAAAATCAATAACCCTAATCCAAACGATCAACCTACTCAACTTCACCCAACTTACCAACTCCATTACCAGACCTAACAAAACTAACCCCCCTGGCTCCATACTTGACTGGATACAAGTATCACATTGTAACAAAGTTATAAAATGTGGTGTCAATCCTGACCCATTAGGAGACCACCTCCCTGCCTTCTTCATTCGAGCCACTCCCTCCTCCCCTCTCTCTCACCACTTTATTCAAACTCGTAACCTAACTAACTTTAATCAAAATTCTTTCTCTAACTCCCGGAAATTAACCAACTGGAACCCCCTAAAAACTCTGCCTCTTGATGAAGCTGTCAACTACTTCAACACTACATTCTTAACTATCCTTAACTCCCACGCTCCAGTAAGAAGAAAAAGAATCAAAACTAAAACCACCCCTTGGCTCACCAATGAGACAAAAAGATTATGCTTCAAAGGGATAAAACCTGGAAGATAAACACAAACAGCCTGATATGTTCCTTAAATTTAAACAACTAAGAAATCTTGCAAAGAAACTAGTCATTACAGACAAAAAATCTTACTACATCAAACTACAATACAACCACGCAAAAAATCCCAAACAGTTCTGGAACTCCATTAACTCCCTCCTTAAACCAGGTACTAAAAACAATCCCTGTCCTGATACCAGCAAATCTGACCCAGAAATTGCCTCACTATTCAATTCCTTCTTCACCTCCTCTATCGCTGAACTTACCAAGACTTTCACTAATAACAACCCCCCCCAATCAATCTCCCTCTCCTTCTTCACCCCAACCCTCTTTCAACCTCAAACCAGTACCCACCAACCTAATAAAGAAACTACTCTATAAACTAAAGCCTTGCTCCAATGCCCCTGATAACATTCCTTCTACCTTCCTTAAGATAGCCTTAGACTCCGTTGCCTTTCCCATCAGCATCCTAACAATAGATCTCTACTTGAATCCTATGTACCCAAAGTCTGGCGATCTGCTTTCATTCTTCCACTCCACAAAGGGGGCAAAAACTGTAATGTCTCCAATTTCCATCCCATTGCTATTCTCTCCCCTATATCCAAAATCCTAGAAAAATGCATCCACCTACAGCTCATGCCTTTCCTCACTGAACACCAACTACTCTCTCCTACCCAGCACTGCCTCCGGCCTGGACACAGCACTAACACTGCCCCACTCTCCTTCCTTCACTCTGTAAACTCTGCATGTGACTCTGGTAACTTAGTATCATCCATTCTACCAGACCTATCCAAAGCTTTCAACACCATCTCCCACTCCCTCCTTCTAAACCACCACTCTGACCTCAACCTGAGCCAAAAAGCTCTCCGCTGGTTCTCTAGCTACCTTTCAAACAGGTCCCAAGCTGTGAAATGGGACCAAGCAACATCTACCTTCCTTCCTACCCTCACCGGTGTACCTCAAGGCTCCATTCTTGGCCCTTTACTATTCAATATCTTTATCAACAACTTTCATAAAGCCATCCCCAACACCACAATTGTGCAATACATCAATGATTCCACTCTGATCTGCCACGCCCCTAACCTAACAGGGCTCCAAGCACTAACCCAAACAGCATTTTCTACTACTGAAAACTGGATGTTCCAAAACCACCTCTCCCTTAATGCCAACAAAAATAAGATCCTGCTCTTCTTCTCCCCCTCCAAATCCTCTCCTCTTGATAAAAACTCTTTCCAAATAACTAGCCTCAACAACTCCGTGATTGAAATAGTAAACTCCACTAAACTTCTGGGTGTTACAATTGATGACCAGTTCAAATTCAACACTCATATTCAGCTAAACATCAAAAAAACACGCATAAAACTTGGTCTATTATATAGAAACATCCACTTTCTGTCCCCTTCCACTAGGCAAACCCTTGTCTCTACTTACCTCCTTCCCTCTCTACTATATGGCGCTCCACTGCTCACTAACCTATCTTCTACCCTTACCTCCAAATTGGAACAATGCTACAATAAAATCTCCAAATTTGCCACCAAGTCCTCCTCCCATCACTGCATCTCCCTCCACTCTTTAAACTGGCTTGAACTCCCTAATCAACTTAAATTTCTACAACTCACCACAACCCACAAACTAGTGTTCCATCTCACTAACTGTCCTGCTCTTTCCAATATTTTGCAACCCTATACCCCACTCAGATCCCTTAGATCTTCTCACCAAAACCTGATCTCAGTACAAAAACCTAAGCACCCTGCAGGTCAGTTTCTGTTATCCTTGCTAAGAAATGGAATGCCCTACCCTCCTCCCTAAGATCCTGCAGCAACCTAGACAACTTCAAAACCCAACTCCATTCTCACCTCTATCTGAATAGGATCTGCAACTGTACTCTCCAACCTACACCGGTCCAACTATCTTCCCCCTTCTCTCCAGGCTAACCTCTATAACCCCTGATCCTTCTCCAATCTTTCCTAAAAATACCAAAGTATTAGCAACTAAAGCATCTTAAGCTGCCCAAGCGTACCTCATACCTTCCTCACCTTTTATAAAATACTAATTGCTTGAGCATCTAACATTAAAGTTTAATGTCTTCTTTCTCTTTGCTTTTTTCTCTGCCTTTTTATATAGTATATATAATTTTATATAATAAGCCAATTCTTGCCAAATTGAAACTGTCTAATTTTGCTAATTCTAGTAATCTGATATTGTTTGTAGACTACCTTGTAACCATCTGTTTAGCTTGTAATGTTTCTTCTGTGTCTGAACTCTTTCTTGTAATTAAAATTGTTTTTGTGGAGCTTTTCTCCCCGGGCCTCCACTGAAAACGGGCCCCCATGCCCAGTGGACTTCCCCAGTAATCAAACTGAAATAAATAAATAAATTAGTGTCAGAGAAGCAATTTGATTTTTGTGTGAGGAAGCAAGCCCCTTGTATCCATCGTTGCACCCCCCGTTTAATTCTTCTTTTTCTGAAGTCACATGACTTCTGAAATTACACACCCCCAACAAAAACACTGAAGCTTAACAGTAAAACAAATATCCTAGATAAATTTTCATCCGTAATATAACTTGGCAAAAGTGCAACATTTTTGAGAAGTGAATGGTGAGCAGAGATCTATCGAGTGCTATAGTAAAATAATTTTAATATTGGGGTCTGTTACTGAACTGTGCAGTAGTTAGGGGTGCACAGGGACTTACCCCCCCCCCCCATCTCCCATGGAATCAGGCATAGATAGTAAAAACAAATGTAATTTGATTCACAGCCACTTAGATGCTGTTTCTCATTTGTGCTGCAGAATCCTATTTTTGCATGCTTTTGGTGTTTTGGCTTCGTTTTTATGTTCAGGGTTTTACAAGGTTAGTTTGCCCTTGTTACATTGTGTCCCCTCAGAAGTGAATAAAATACTTTTACAGACAAAAACATTTAATAAATAATAAACTATCCATCATGGCCAGACTTCAAAACAACCATTCCCTATTTGATCTCTTTATTATAAACTCTCCAAACTGCATCTTTGACATTAACAGCTTTCCTCTATCCCTCCGGCAGTGACCACTGACTTTCGTATAACTAAGTGAATGAAAAAAAAAAACTCACCAAAACCTTGCCCAACTTCTGGCCCATTTCAAAATACAGCTGCAGTGAAATCAGAGTTATCCTACACTGGCTGATTCTCTGTCTATGGCACCAGTATTGTACCTGAAGGAAAAACATTTCCTATCATCTCCAGGCTGTACATGTCTGCTCATTAAAACCAAGAACATTGCCTGGAAAAAAAAAAAATGGAAAAACTCTGAAAGCACCACTAATAGAGACAAAGCTATTAAGCCATGAAACCTTACAAGAAAGGCTGTTGGACACAAAGCTTTCCTTCTCAAACACACTTTTTCAAAGACCATCCCAAGTACCGCTGGAGGTTAATAACCAAATAATTGGATGGATATCAACGGAAGAACTAGAAGCAGTATTAAATGTTGGGAGAAACCATTTCACCAACCGACTTTATAAGTGAATTTTCAGTGTTGTCCAGTGACACTCCCCCTCCTCTTTCTGTTTTTCATTCGGGAGCACTTCAGGTCACTGATGGTAGTTTAAATATGCAAAATGAATGAAGCAAGTTCACCAAAACTACATTTGGTGACAGTGAAGTTTGCCTTTTTCTCCACTGTTGTGTAACCACAGAGTTGATGTATATAACTTTGGGGGAGGTGGGAGGAATTTCTCACCCCCACTCCAAAAAAAATTTCTCTGGATTTTCACTGATTGAATTTTTGTCAAACACTTTTGAAAATCTCTTTAGGCCAATATCTGGTGATTCATGACCAGGCTCATACAGACTCCATCGTTGACTTATTAATTGACTCTGTAGTTATCTAGTTACCTGCCTTGCATCACATCTATACCTCTGTAGCGGTACTGCCTTTTTATATAGAACCACGCTGTAGTCCACCCTCTCTCACACCAGTGATTTCAAGCTGGTTTTCATTCTTCTAACCCTTATAAAACTATTTACATCCTCTAGTCAGAACTACAACATAATTTTCCTCTACCAACATGATTTTTGGATGAGCAGAGCTTAAACAGCACTATTTTAAGTCATAGGTTCATGAAGTTTCCAAGGCAGACCCTATACCTTAATTATTTTGCCAGTACCCTCCCTTACAGGGCACCTGTTGCCTCCAGGAGGAGAAGTCATGTCAGCCTTAATTTTTGAGGGTGGGGTCCTTTCTGATGATTTCAGCTTGAGCATATGAACCAGGCAGGGGTGTCCTCTTTCCCCTTTGTTATTTGCATTATATTTAGAATTAATGGCAAAGAAAATAAGGGACTCAGAAATTCAAGGATATAATTGGTATGGTAGTCAAGAAAAGCTGGCTGTGTTTGCAGATGGTATTTTATACTCGATACAACCAGAAAGACGCATTATAGTGCTGTGGAACATTTTTGAGACAGTTTCAAATCTTTTTAGGATATGAAATTAATGAAGCTAAAGCAAAGGCAATAGTGGTAAATTATGTACCCACACATAAATTGGTTCAGCAATATCCATATTTATGGGAACATGATCAAATTAAATATTTAGGAGTATGGATTAAAAATGATTTTGGTGTGGCAGCTAAGGATATGTGGGAAGAGACTAAAAAGATAATACAAAAACTGAGAAAATGGAAGCTTTGTTGTATGGTTAGTAAGCTACAAGCAGTCAAAATGTTTAGTCCCTTTAGTCTTATACACAGTTGAGGCATATTTTTTATCAACCAGAGGAGAAGTTATGGCTAGCAATTAATAAAGAGCTGAAGGACTTTATCTGGGAGGGAAGATGGCAAGAGTCAAGTGGGATGAGATGATGATTCTAGTAGAATAGGGCGGATTGGGATTACCCAATTTGAAGGGGTATTTCAGAGCAACACAGTTATGGCTCCTGTACATAGCACAAGCAGAAAACTATAATTTAAAACAGAAAGGGATGATGTTGAAAAAGGGAGGAAGCTCAAGAAATGAGAGACTGAGATTTTGGATGCAGGCCTTTAAGGAGGATAACAATAATCAGAGAATATTATATCCACAAAGTAGCAGGAAGTATTCTAAGAAGTAAGGCAACATGGGAATGAGAAAGAAGAGTCTGCCAATAGGTATGAGTGCAGTTAGGAATATAGACAGTAGGCAAGAGGGCAATGGAATTTATTGAAGAGAACTGGCGAAGTAACCAAGGTATTGGGAGCAAATAACTAGAGAGGGAAAGATGATAGAATGGGGAAGATGCCAAGAATTTATTTGAGCTACAGGTTAGATATTACCTTCCCTATTAAGGATTGGTATCAGAGTATAGGCATAAATAAAGAAATAGAGTATCCTAAATGAAAGACCAGCACTAGTAGAGTTTTTAGGAGAATCTAGAACAGAAGCTGCCATTAAAAAAAGGAATAATTAGTATTGCATATAAAATATTGCATGATAACTATAAGAATCAATCGGAGGAGGTTGGAAAGGATTGGGAAGCGACTGGATAAGCAATTCACAAAGAAACAATGGGAGGATATATGTAGGTCTCCCAATATGCAACACAATCTAGAAGATTTAGGATTTTTGTTTGGAAATGTTTACATAGATATTTTTATACCCCAAGTAGACTCCAGAGAATTTTTCCTCTGGTAGATAGCAAATGTTAGAGGTGTGATTGGAAAGAAAGAGGTAATTGAGAACATATTTTCTGGGAATGCAGTGAGCTGATGGACTTTAAGGATTCTCTGTGGGATGTACTGTCAGTGATCCTAGGTGGGCAGATTGGTGTCACGAGGGAGATGATTTTCCTGAGCTATGATACAGAACCGGAATTGCCTAGACATGGTAAGGCCTTGCTGTCTCTAATTATGGTAGCTGCCAGAAAAGCAATTACTAGAAAATGGAAATCCAAAATGTAAACACTATATTAGAAGTATTGAATATAGTAACAGAGATAAAACAACTGGAATTGAGATCTTTAGAAAAAGGTAGGAGCAAACTACATAGGAAAAAAATGGGAATTGTGGGAAGAATATATAGAGGTAGGAATGAGGTTTAAAAGAAGACAGGAATTAAACGAGCTTTGTAATGTTTGAAAATGATTGGGTAGATTGTTATGTATAACGTTAACAACTGAGAGTGTGTCAGTATGGTCTGTGATGTAAACCAAGCCGGACTAAACCAACCAGGATTGTGTCGGTGTGGTTTGTTTTCATTTATGTAAATGCATGATTGCCTGTGTTGTAAGTGATGGTTTAATAAAGATGTTTCTTGGTTAAAAAAGGCAGGAATTGAATAATGTATGTAATGTTGCTTAGGTTATATGATGTATACCATCGTATGTGAAGTATAATGTTTAATTTTATAATACAGTTTGATTACTTTTATATAAATGTAAATGTGCCATGTGCCTGTGTCACAAGTGATAATTCAATAAAGGTTTTTAAACAAAAAAATAAAAAAAAAGACATATCAGGCTTATGATAAATTTGCAGATGCCCATGTAATGTTCATGTATGCAGTCCTGAAACACACTTGGCAACCACACCAGAGAGTACAGAGAATTCAGAGTGAATCTAGTGCTAGCCTTCACTCGATAAGCGCATTGCATTACTAAATTGCACTTTTTACCACTGTTATGTGTATTATTTGCTATTTCTGTACATTTACATTTTACACTCTAAATCATTTTAGAATGCTGTATTTATTTACCGCTGTATTTGAAACTGTAATCTGCATTCCTGTCTTCTTGCTGTCTGCTGTTTGGATTGCTGGTTAATCTGAAAAATTCCTACTCTGCAGACAGTTCTGTCTTTAAATTGGTTATTTTCTTGCACTTCCAGTTCCATTTTGTGGTTAGGAACCTGGAAGAATTAGTGCTACACTCTGGTGGCAGCTGAGAGTAGCTTATTCGTGTTCAGTGTTGTAATTAAGGAAGCTTTTATTGTGTTACATTTGATTGGCCAGGGGCCATTTTACTGTTTGTTTTAATCTTTTCTAAAGGTGTCGGAATTGCACAAAGCTTAGCTCCGGGCAGAGGATTTTAGTAGCGCCTTGTATAGATGCAGACACTTAGAATTAAAATTTTTCCTATACAGCTATGTATCTAATTTCCCAAATCCCTAGATGTACATTAAGTGGCTAGTTTGCATGTTTACACCTTTGAGCTTCATCATAGGTAGTATTGATACACTCATAACCGGCCTTAGGCATAGGCCAACTAGGTGGCTGCCTAGGACGTCACTCTAGCAGGGGCGCTTTTCCAATAATCTGAATGGTATAGGTAGAGCAAGATGGGGGGCATTGGATGGTGGTGGGGGGCACTGTAGAGTCATTTTGCCTATGGCACCATTTGACCAAAGTCCGGCCCAGGCATACACTCCTATAGAAACCAAGCAAAATCACCTGTTAACTTCCCTTGTACTGTTCTATAGAATAAGCAACTAGTATTCAAAGCCCATGCACATGCACTTCATGGTACCTCCATAGTTTGCCTGGTGGACATGGGTATCCTTAGGCAATGCAGCAATTCCCTCATGTTCTCTGATAACCACCTCATCCTTAAACATACGAATAGGTATGCGAGAGATGCAATTGTACAATGTCATTGGAGGCAATGCTCTTATCTACAACCACTTATACTACCAAACAGGTTGTCAGTAGTGCACACGTCACCCACATCACATGGTACAGACTAGTCACATAGACCTACATATGCTGAGGCTCTTAAATGCAATCTCCCTGAACCACAGACACTGAACACACAAAAGGTGGTCAGCAACCTCAAAAACACCCCACGAAAACAGCACACAGCAAGAACATACTGCCACAATCCATGGTGCCTCAACCTCTAAGCCTGTAAGGCGTACCACTACACAGATAGACACCCGGATGTCCCACTCACCGGACTGGGAAAGGAGAAAGTTATGGTCAGCTGCCTATCAGGGGCCAGGATCTGTCATATCACTTGTGCACTCTGGTCACTTAACCCCCAAGTACAAGTGTCATTCTGTCATTGTTGACATGGGTGTTATTAATCTGAGAAATTTCTCCCAGGACTTTATGAAGAAAAATATTATGGCACTATCAGACTGTGTTTCCCAGGCTGACATGAGCCCAGCAGTGAGCAGCATACTACTTTCACCATGGATGATGCCACAATATGAACAGATGATGATTGACTTTTAATAATTAGCTTAGCTTCTGGTGTCATTCCATGGGGGTGCAATGTTTGCCAGTATGGGAGGACGTGGTTGACAGACCATGTTGCTTTGGCAAGAATGGTCTGCACCTGTCTCCTCTAGGCTTTTGAATATTGGTTAAAACATTGTCCTGTCTCTCAGTGTATTGTTAGGCAACGTCAAACTGACAAACCTTCCTACATAGCAAAACCAACCAGGTAGAATGTGTTACTGTTCAATGCCAGGAGTCCTGACAAAAAGCTCCAACTCTTTCCAAGTTCTCCTTGCTCTGGAGAATGCAGACATCTGTGCAGTTACCGAGACCTGAATTCAGAGTCACAGAGAGCTCCCTGGCAATGCAGGGCTATAATGCCTTTCACACATTTAGGCCAGTTATTGCGCAGGTAGAGACTAAAGATGGCGGTGTTTCAGTATACATCAAAAGCAAGTTCACCTCAAGGCTGTTCAAACAAGATGACATACCTCAATTTTCCATGTCCGAATTACTGTAGGAAAAGTCCTGCACCATATCCTTGCCAAGTTATGAGGCTCCTCAATGTCACAGCAAAACCATAACTCAGACATACTGGAAACGCTCACCATTCAGCCCAATATCATATTTCTACATGACTTTAACTACCTCACTAAAGACTGGGATTTATGCACTACCAGTAATGCACAGGCCCAGAGATTACTTGATTTGTAAGCACTATAACACCCTGGGTCATACAGTCCATGTTCCCACTAGGGGCACAAACATACTGGATCTCTTCCTAGCAAAATTGGAAGACTGCTGCATCCCCCCCCCTCCAGTGTAACTTCCTGCATTGGCAATAGTTTTCTTTAATGTTGAATTATTCTGACAGTTTTTACTTATGCAGAAATTGTGTATATCGTCTTGGTATACGTTTTCAGATCGTTGAGATTTCTTATGCTCTTATAAATACTCTTCTATTTATACTGTGCTACACACGACCAAGAAAGTACATATAATTTCTTCATAACAATAATGGGTGTACACAATCAACAGTGTGGTTATACCTGATGATGGGAGACTTGTCTCTGGATGAGAGTACCTTATGTGGTCATTTTTAAAACTGTCTTTAATCTGGCATTGCAGGACTGGTGTGTGCATTCACAGGTGAATTAAGTTGGAATACTTTGGCTACTGCGTTTGTGTGAAATATTTGATGTATGTCTTTGGTCATTATTAGTAGTAATTTTTTGACTACGACATTTGAGAAGGATGCCGTCAGTTGCTGGATTTGGGGGATGTTTGTGGATATAAATGTACACACAATCTGCCATTGGCTAGATGCATTTTCAGTGAAAGTGAATTTCATTGCGTTTTTAATGAATGCGAGTTTCAAGGGAAGAGAAATTTACTGTTATTCATGCTTAGTCATTTTCAGTATGAGACTGTTTTTGTTTTATTGTAGCAAAAGGCCATCAGTGTTTGTGCTATAAAATTTGAAGTAAAGGTTTTAAATGAAATCTCTCTAATGATTTTAAAAGTAAAGAAGAAAACAGTATGCTCACTGACCAGTTTGAACAGTGTTTGTTAATAGGGGAGAAAGAGCCAAGTAAGGGGGACACTGGAGTGATTGTGCAGGCAACATGGTCCATTACCCTGCCTATGGCCCCATTTGACCATGATCCGGCTATGGTGCTATGCCATGTGCAGTGCATACCATAATGCAAAGGAAGAGATTATCACACTGATGGGCAATCCACATAGTAACATGGCTTTGAGCGACTGGCTGTAATCTCAAAGGACAAAAATTTAGAAATGTCACAGTGGAGAAGCATAGCTCCATTTGTAAAAAAGGAGGAGGAGGTTGCCATCCATTTCTGCCTTTGGTATAAACACTGCTTCAGTTGCTTCCAGGTACATACCTCAGTCTTGAAACCATGGATGTCCTTCTGGATGGGGACTGAAAGGATATGGCCTCACCTTCGGTAATGATCACCTGGATGCTGAAATTGCACACCCATGGAGAGGTGTCCACACTGACCAGCCACAGGAGGGATTCACTTCAGGAGAACATTTGCATCTGAGAGCATGGTAACATCCTCATGTGCAATATGAGGAGCCTTGGTCAAAGTAGACACCAGAGTTGGGGGCTGTAAAGTGCCTCACCAACTCCAGCACCACTGAGCCTAGGATGGCCTTTTAGGTTCCCAGTGCTATGCTGTCAGCCTCTCAGTACTCCTCCTCTGAGACAACTGCAGTATCTGGTTAACATTGTGGCAGTCTTTGATAATACAATATTTTATCTGGCTCTTGGTCCCAGAAAGATTTGTCTGTCTGCTTGATAATCATCTGATTAAATCTAGCACAGTGGACACTGATTCCAACTAATAACACAGCTGGTCACTTTATTCTCTATCTGAAACCTAACATTCATAGGCTCGTCTTTCTAGCATACAATTTAAAAAGAAAAAGGTAAGATAATAGGTTTCCAACAGGTAATTCTCTGCCAGCTCTGAAAGCCAGGCAGAACCGAAGGACTCATGATACTTTAATATACACACTGATGTTTAGTGAAATGCAGCAAGAAAGATCTGAAGATAGCATAGGGTGAATGTCTCTCTTATACCACTGATGTACAAGTGGGAAGTACTCTCCCTGGCTTACAGAGTAAGGCTGTTAAGTGATAGAAGTCATCTATGCAGCTGTTTATATGTTGTTATAATGTGTTGGTATACATTTCCTCCATATTCAATGGAGTTAGCTGGGTTGTGGGGGTTTGAAGATTGCCTGTGTATTACTTGGGAGCAGGTAATTTTGCCTTAAAGAAAAATTTAAAGGGTCCTTTGAAGGAGGGGGGGGGGGTCTGGTTTCACTTTTATTTTGAAGGAGACTGCTTCATACTCAAACTTCAGAAGAGATGAAGATATGCAAGGGTTGATGCAAGATGCTTCCATATTGGTAAGTACAAGTTATGTGATGTTATTCCCCCTACTGTGTACTCTGTCAGTACAAATGCCCTAGAACAATTAGTCAAAGTCCAGGAATCTATGTGCTGGTGTAGGTTTCCCAGCCTATAGCTCGATAGTTTAGATCACCTTGGAGAATGGTATTTGGTTTAATACTGAGTGATTCTAGTCCTTATGGATGGGCATTGTGGCTTTCTTTGTTTTGTCAGATAGAGTTTTGTACCTAGCTAATATATGGTATGAGACCTTTCTGATTGTTATTAGAACATGAAAAAGCTCTAGTGCATCAATGTTGCTTTCTGAAGATTGGGGGGGGGGGGTGTCTAGAGAAGAAAGGCATGGCTTTAAAAAAAAAAAAACTCAAATTGTCTGTTTTGTTTTTGTGGAGGTGATGTTTGTTTTTAAAGAATCCATAACATTAATTGCTAGGAAATCTTAACTAAATTGAAAAGATTTGTTTATTTTGTACTATTTTTAATGGCTTGAACATTTTTTATACTCTTCTGCCAGTCCTAAAAATGTTATTATTTGTTCATTTAATGTACAATTGCCATTTCAGGGTTGTCATTCATTTTCTTGAAGATGGGTTCTCATAAATAATGGTACCTTGAAATGGGTCTATATTAAATCATTGAAATTTCAGTTCAGGGAATGGCATTTTGTGCGCTCTTACATTGAACATGCCATTCGTTGAACTGTTCATACGGAGATCGGTGTACAATGAAGATCGGACAATTTGCCCTTTCCTCACTCTAGTGCAATCTCTGTGTTGGTATATATAATTAACAGGTGGGGGCGCAGCCCCCCCACAAGAGCTGAATTCGATAGTCAATGAGGTCCTTCAATGATTTAATATAGACCCGCTTGAAATAAAGGGGTTACCTTTCTCTTGAATCAGCATACCCAGAGGCTCTGTAATAAAAAAAGGGAGTATAATTACCCCATATTCATCTTCAGTTGTGTAGTGGAAAACATTTTTCCTCATGCTGCTGGTCTGAACTCCTCATGGTCCTAGGTTGTTAAAGAAATGTATTTTTGCCATAGGTTCATAGGTTGGTACTAGGCTATCGACCCTAGGGCGTATACCCCAAAATAGCTTTAACAATTCCCTGGCAATTTCTTCCTACGATATTTGCTTCCCTGGACCCCTGTCTAGCAGGGCGACTTATGTGATCCCGGGGTAAATTTCCTATTTCCCATCCAGTCGTCAAGGTTTCTTTGGAAGAAGGCCAAGGAGGCACTCTGCTTGACATGTATGGGCAGTCTATTCCAGAGTATGGGGAGTTTCTGGTTCAGGAACCTATTCCTCCAGCATGTTTTGTTCATTGTGATCACAAAGTTTAGGTCCCTGGAGTGTGTGGCTCTGATAGATTGGGATTTCTTTAAGTGTAGCATGTTCAACAGCTCTGGGTTTGACATGGCCTTGTATGTTCATAGGTAGGTATTAGGCTGTCGGCCCAAGGGCCTAAGTAAGCCTAGCCAACAAGGTTCCCTGGTTTACGCCACCCAAGAAAGTTAATTTCATGTGCCTCTGTCGAGCAGAGCCACAGAAATGATCCCTGGGGTGTATTTCCTATTTCCCATCCACTCAATATTTTTCTTGAAGAGTGCTAATGAGGAACTCTGCTTGACATAGATTGGAAGCTTGTTCCAGAGTATAGAAAGTCTCTGGGATAGGAATCTATCCCTCCAGCATGTCTTGTTTATTGTGGTGACAAGGTTTAGGTCCCTAGAGTGTGTAGCTCAGAGGGATTGGGATTTCTTTAGGTGTAGCATGTCCAACAGCTCTGGGTTTAACATAGCTTTATATGTTAGGCAGAGATCTCCTCTGAGTAGGAGATATGCTACAGAGTAAACCTGGAGTTTTTTTGAGACTGTCAGTGTAGGGCATCTGTTTGAGGCCAGTAATCCTCTTTGTGAGGTACTTCTGTGACCTTTCCAGCTGCTGCAGATGTCTTGTGAGGTACATTCCAAAAGGGGAGTTGTGCTCTATAATGGGTCTAATGAGTGCCGAGCAGAGGGGAACATTGACCTTTTTTTTTTTCCTGGATGAGAACCCTTTTGTGATGAAGTGTGCCACATAGAAGGATTTCCTGACTACTGTGGCGATGTGATCAAAGGAGCGACTACTGTCCCCCTGGGTCCCAAGGTCTCTTATCACACATTCAGTGTTAAGTAGACTGCCATTTATGTGATATTTCATGGGTACAGAGTTTTTACCAAAGGGGATGACAATGCACTTTTTGGCATTGAGCTTGAGGCCATACCTCTGAGACCAGACATCTGTCTCAGTGAGGCCCTTCTGTAGGATGTCCACATCATCTGCGGACTCAACTATGGCTCCTAGTTTGCAGTCATCTGCGAACTTCGTTAGCCAGAGGCCTTCTGTGTTGGCCTGCACTTCAGAGAAGTAGATACCAAACAGCAGTGGTCCCAGGACTGAACCCTGTGGTACTACACTTGTCACTTTTTTGAAGTCAGATTTGGAGTCTGCAACTTTTACAGTGTGGGTTCTGTCAGTGAGCCAGTTGGCAACCCATCTTGTGACATACAGATTTATACCTAGTTTAGTGAGTTTAGCTATAATTCCAGAATGGGGGATGGTGTCAAAAGCCTTGGCAAGATCAAGATAGGCTGTGTGAACCACCATACCCTCATCTACGGCTTTGATGACTGCCTCAAAGAAGTCAATAAGGTTCAGAAGGCATGATCTGCCTTTCACAAACCCGAACTGATTGGAGTCCAGAGTTTGGAGGTTACCAATGTCTTTGAGTTCCATGATGATACATTCCATGGCCTTGCAGACCTGTCTCGTTGGGCTAGTAAGACGATAGTTGCCAGGATCAGTGGT
This sequence comes from Protopterus annectens, assembly GCF_019279795.1. Taxonomy (NCBI): domain Eukaryota; kingdom Metazoa; phylum Chordata; order Ceratodontiformes; family Protopteridae; genus Protopterus; species Protopterus annectens. The sequence goes on from NC_056746.1 coordinate 1,374,917,079, forward strand.
GGCTCCCCCTTTGTGGAGTGGGATAACTGTTGCTGTGCACCATTCAGTGGGCACAAAGCCTAACGTGAGACTATGATTGAACATGGTGCTTAGGTGGGGAGCCAGTTCATTCTGAAGTTCGTGTAAAATGCAGCCTGGATTGCCTCCGAGTAGATGATATGTGACAGAGTGTAGCTGGAGTTTTTTTAGTCTGTCAGCATAGGGCATCTGCTTTAGACCTGTGATTCTTTTAGTGAGGTGTGAGGTGTTTCTGCGGCATTTCCAGTTGTTGCAGATGTCTTGTGAAGTACATACCAAACAGGGCATTGTACTCTATGATGGGCCTAATGAGGGATGAGTAGAGTGGGACAATGACCTCCTTTTTTCTGGATGAAAAGCCCTTAGTGATGAGGTGTGCCACATAGAAGGATTTCCTGACTGTTGTGGCGATGTGGTTATCAAAGGTGAGACCACTGTCCAGCTGTGTTCCCAAGTCTCTTATCACACTTTCGGTGTTTAGTGTACTGCCACCTATGTGGTAATTCATGGGTACATGTTTTTTTCCCAAAGGGGATAACTTTACACTTCTTGGCATTTAAGCTTGAGCCCATGGCTCTGGCAACAAGCATCTGTTTCTGTAAGGCCCTTTTGTAGAATATCCACATCATTTGGGGATTCAATAATGGCTCCCAGTTTGCAGTCATCTGCAGAATTTGTTAGCCAGAGTCCCTTAGAGTTGGCCTGTACTTCAGAGAAGTAGATGCCAAATAAGAGTGGTCCCAGGACTGAAGCCTGAGGTACTTCACTTGTCTGGAGCTGGATTTGGAGTCAGCTACTTTTACACTGTGGGTTCTGTCAGTAAGTCAGTTGGCAACCCATCGAGTGATGTAGGGATTTATGCCTAGCTTAGTAAGTTCATCTATGATTCCAAAGTGGGGGATGGTGTCAAAGGCCTTGGTGAGGTCCAGATAAGCTGTGTGGACCGCCTTACCCTCATCTGCGGCTCTGGAGACTGATCTGAAGTCAGTCAGGTTCAGGAGACACGATCGGCCCTTCATGAACCCAAAGTGGGTGTGGTCCAGTGTTTGAAGGTTGCCAATGTCTTTGTTTCTAAGTTCCATGGTAACACGTTCCATGGCCTTGTAGATCAGGCTCGTCAGACTGATAGGATGGTAGTTCCCATGATCTAAGGTGGATCCCCTCTTGTGGAGTGGGATAACTGTAGCTGTGCGCCATTCAGTGGGCACGAAGTCTGAGGTGAGGCTATGATTAAACATGACACTTAGGTGAGGTGCCAGTTCATTTTGTAGTTTATGTAGTACATAGCCTGGGATGTTGTCTAGTCCTATGGATGCTGTATTCTTAGCTTTGGAGAGTGCGTTTTTTACCTGTGTGGCCGTGATTACCGGAATTTGGCAATCTTTCGGTATTAAGATGGGCCCTTTAGGGGGTGAGAGGGGGGTGAAGTTGGCACTGAATCGATCTGCCAGGATATTGGCAGTATCCTTGGGATCAGTATATTTAATGCCATTCTGTTGTAGCACAGAGCAGATCTGAGGATTGCCATTTAGATTCTTGACTTGGCTATAGAATGCCTTGTGGTCGTCTTTGGAATCTTTGGCAATTTTATTTTCGTGACTAGCTTTGGAGGATTTTAAGTGGGATCTCAGCTTCTTACTGAGGCTGGTAATGGAGCTTTTTGCATCCTGGGATTTTCCTCTTTTCTGCAACAGTTTCTTCCTTCTGTTGTATAGTTTGTTTATGACAGGGGACCACCAGATTGGCTTCCTTTTTTAGAGGAGAGCGTCTTGATTCTATTTGGGATGGCACGATTCATGCCCGAGTGGATGTGCTCGTACAGTGCTTAAGTGTAGGATTCGGCAGTCGAACTTTCAGTTCCCGTCTGCATGGGTGTCATGAAGTTTGTCACTTCTGACTTGAGTAGCATGAAGTTGGCTTTGGAGAAGATTTTTACGGATGTTTCCTTACTGGCTGGTGAGGGTGGGATGTGGATGTCAAAGGTGATTAGCTTATGGTCAGACCTAACCAACGAGGGGGTGACCACTGATGTGGAGCATTGATTTCCTATGTTGGTAATGACCAGGTCCAGGATATTGGAGCATCTGGTGGGACTATGGATTAGTTGATCCAGGGCATTGGAATTTATGAATTCCAATAACTGTTGGGCAAAGGTGTTGGTACACAAGTAGTTTTCCCAGTTAATGGCAGGGTAGTTGAAATCACCCAGTATTAGGTTGTTTGGTTGTATCTTAATATTTTCCATCTTCCTTTCCAGCCTCCATAGTATTTTCAGTTTTCTGCCAATCCTGCTTCTCAGCTAAAGGATTGTTTTCCCAACATAGCATTTAAACTTTTGATGAAAAGCTAACCTTATCCCATTTGGAAAATGGTTCCACAAATCTCAGTAAAACTAGCTATGTTTGCATGCTCTATTCCTGGGATAATTCTGCATTAAAACATTTTTTTTTCTCTATGTTGGCCTCCAAAAACATGGACCATAGTGCAATGATTGTGGCATCTGTTTCATAGTTAGTAGAAAGGACAACAAAGGATTATAATTCTATCCAGGGAATAAGGTCTGTATGAAGATGGAGGTAAAGTGAATCCTTGCAGTACAGTGTCATGAATTCACACAAATTGAAATTGTGCGTGTGTGTGTGTGTGTGTGTGTGTGTGTGTGTGTGTGTGTGTGTGTGTGTGTGTGTGTGTGTGCTCGCACTCGTATATGTTTTCTGCCGTTTTTTATTTCTCCAAGTCTTTTGGGTTTCTAATACCATCACAGGAATGGACCCCATTCCTAAGTCAAAGTACGATTAAAGTTCATGAAATTAGTATTGTTTCACTCTTTGATGTCAGCCAAAAGTGCTCTTTGCAGCACCCGTAATGTGGTCAGTAATGACTCCTGCAGTGAATTGGTAACACATCTAAATACAATTATAAATTCTTTTTTAAGACCCATTGCTCCTGCTACTATTGGAGCTGTCTGGGTATCTTTCTTCCACATCGCTCTCATTTCTGTCTGCAGATCCAGGTATTTTATGACTGTGTCTCTCCACACGCAAGACACTGTAATCACTAGGTGTGATAATTTCAATGATCAATGCTACTTTTGTCTTCTTTTCTTGGACCACTATATCTGGTTTTCTAGCATCTATCTTTTGAGCTGTTGGTATTGGGTGATCCCATGTGATACAAACTTCATAATTTTCTATGATTCTTTGTGGCTCATGTTTCCAGTCTTTTTCAGCCACTTCGATACCATGGTGTTTGCAAAATCTTCAGTGTAACGGTGTCGCCACATTATTATGGCTTTCAGTATACAGTCCCTCTCCCATTAGTGCATCCCAGCCAGCAACAAGGTGTGTGTCTGTTTCCAATTCAGTTTTACAAAACCTACATATGTCTGTTTTTCCCACATGTTCGATGGACTTTGAAAACCAGCATGTACGTAGCCCGCTATCTTGGGCTGCCAATATTAACCTTTCATTTCTTGATGTAAATTCACCTCTCCTTAACCATTCCTGCGTTCGTTCTTGATCAACATGAGGCTCTTCCAGAAGTTTTCTATGTTTGCAATTTTATTTGTTTTTTCCACATTTCTTGCCTTCACCTTATATTCTTTCTTTTGTTTTTTAGCACATTCAGTTGCTGCCTGGTTTTTATCTACTTCTGGTTTGATTTCCATTCCTGCTTGACGTCTATACGTTTCTGCTAAATTAAGCAGAGATGTCATCTTAGATTTATTCTCCTCATGTTTCAAAACTTTTACTACATTTGGATTTTGTGAGGTAAGTATGTGTGGAGTCCCACGATTGCAGATCTATACATGTAATATTTTCAAGGAGGCCCATCCCTCCTTTGGAACGGGGAATATATAATCTTGGTATACACTGATTTTTATAAATCATTTGGTAAGCATGAAGCATCCTTCTTGTTTTAATATCCAGTCTCAAATGCTTTTTGGGGCTAGTCAATGACTTCAAAACTATAAGTTAGGAAAGGAAGAGCAAATTGATGTATAACTTGGATCTTGTTCCTAGATGTCAGTGTTGTTTTCAGGTTTAATTTAAGTCTTCTAAAGTACTCCTTACTGAGCTTTATTCGCATTTGTTCATGTTTTATTGCTGATCCTTCATCAATTCCCAAGAACTTATACACTCCCTCTTGCTCAAGTTCTTTTATATCACATTCTTGTCCCAAACTGATGTTTTCCTGGTGCTGCAGTTTTCCTTTTTTAAAGCTTGCCTTTTCACATTTGTCAAGACCAAATGACATTCCATTATCTGAAAAAGTTTTGACAACCTGCAGTTTTGCTTTCAGTTCCTCATCTGATGAGTTGTACAGTTTTAAATCATTAATAAAGAGAAAGTAAGTCATTAGCCTTTGTTGTTTTCTAGGAGGCAAATTGTAGCCATGGCCTAAGCTGTTAAGTAAACAGATTAATGGCAAGGCAGAATAGCAACGGTGACCGGGTCACCCAGGAATACCCCTCTTTGCAATTAAGCCATGATAAAGGACAGATTATTATTCTAGGGATAAAAATTCAAAGTGGTCTGCCACTGTTTCATGGTTACTGTAATGTAGTTAATCAGTGTAGGGTGTATCTTATACATTTTTAAGCACTCTTTTATCCATGAATGTGGGATACTATCAAATGCTTTTTTGTAGTCAATTCATGCCATACTTAGATTCTTCCCCTTCTTACAGTTCTCCACTATAACTTTAACAACAAATGATCCTTTGTTCCATATGATTTTCTTTTATTGTCCTTTTGTTCTACTGCCATAATTGAGTTTTCTTCTAAATGACTAAACTCTGTTGTCATAGATTCTCGTGTATAGTTTATACGTGATCGGAAGACAAGTTATTGGCCTATAGTTTTTAGGGTAGCTTGCAGGTTCACTCTTAAGAGCATTCTTTTTTCTGTTGTTAACCAGTGCGGTTTGTGTTCGGGGTACGCATATCAATAGATGTTATGTGATCCTATCTCGCCTACATTCTGAACTGATGGGTTCGGAGCCGATCCCTCGGCTCCGACTCGGCACGCTTATGCTATAGAGCGAGGCCTCTAATTGGCTGAGCTATCTTTATCCCAGGATGCACCACCACTAATCCCCCAGATCTCGTTTGCCGCTAACAAGCTTAGACGTGGTCTCAACATTGGCTGGGCTAAGTACTATTTATTAGGCTTTTCCTGTCACAAATTTCCTTACTTTGAACCCAAAAGCTGTTTTAACAGCTATTGTTATATTTGTGTGTTTGGTGAATTTCTGTTAGTAAATTCATGAATTTTTTAGTCAGGGAAGGTTTCCCGTTTTAGTTAGAGGGGCCTTCCCCTGTTACTTTGCTGCTTGTGTAATTTTCTTGGGTCAAGTACCCGTTTAAGTTAGAGGGTCTTGACTCTCTTTCTGTTTTTCACTCCTTTTTGTCTGTTACTGTTGGTGGTCTCCGGTGTTCCAAAAGCTAGTTTCGGCTCCAGCCCATTTGGCTTCGGAGCCGATGTTCCACTCCCCTACTGTGGTTCCTCCTCCAACAGCTTCGGCACCGTTGGAGCCGGTGCTGGTGGAACCTGTGGAGGTGTTAGGGTCGGGCCCGACCCTTGCTCCAACTCCGGCTCTTGGGTCGGAGTTCAGTACACGGACTTCTTCCTTCGGCCCTGGGGGGAGGCTTCGGGATTGATGCTCTCGGTCCCAAGTCTCCCTCTTGGTGCGTCGGCGGCGGGAGTACCGTCCACTGTCGTGGCCACGGAGGTGAGACCCTCCCAGGATTCTGGTGGTCCCGCCTTCAGGGCTATGAGGAGCGCTTTAGCCAAATCTTCCTTGGCTACCTCCACGTTTTCCCCAGCTACCTTCCTGCATACGGAGACTGGGTCGTTGGCAGTCCCCCTGTCTTTAGACAGCAGAGCCCCTGGGCCTCAGGTTACCCCTGCCGGGGTTTCTCCCCCTCCTGGAGGTCCTTCTGAAGCCTCTTCGGAAGAACCCCCCAGGAAAAGGTCGTGCAAGAGGAAGCACGTTGACTCCCCTGATGAGTCTTTGACATCCGACACTGATCTCGATGATGCAGAGGGGTCCCCTAAGTCGTCCTCGGATGATGCCTCCTTTGCAGACATCCTAGAAGCCCTAAAACAGCGAGGCGGCTGGCGGTCCAAACCTCCCTCTGCTGATGAGTCTGTGTTCCTGAAGGCCTTCGGGGCTCAGCCCTCCGCCTCCTGAGTGTCTCCTCCCTTCGAGCTCTTGGATTTGATCTGTCGAAGGGCGTGGGAACACCCAGACTCAGTGGAACCGGTGCCTGCTCGTCTGAACAAATTTCTCTCGGCGCCCCCCGATAGAGAGTTCCTTACTAAAGGTGTGGCTGTAGATGCTTTGGTGGTGGCATCTGCTACCCAGCAAGATGTAGCAGAGGCTTCTACGTCCGTCCGTCGTCCTAATAAGGAGTCTAGGAGCATGGATCGGTACGGAAAGTGCACCCTTAGTTCAGCGGCCTTTACACTGAGGTCCTTGAACTACCTGACGCACTTTACCAGATTTCAGAGGGATCTGATTAAGGAGCTATCCGATACCCTCTTGGGTAACCTGCCTGAGGAGCTGGCCCAGAAGGTTGGCTCTCAGCTGGCTACAATGTCGTCCATTTCGAACTCATCCATGAGGCTCATTTCGTATGCGGCCGAAGGGGCGAGTAGAGCGGCGGGTACAGGCATTGCTCTACGGAGACAAGCCTGGCTCCGCCTGTGTCATTTCGCGGAGGCCTTTAAGTCTTCATTTGCCGACGCCCCCTTTGATGGGTCCTCCCTGTTTGGACCCAAGGTAAAAGACACACTAACCCGCTGTGAACAGGAGGGTAAGACTCTGACTGCCGTAGGGGCACGATTTTCCACTCCCTTTCGGCCTTATCCCAATGCTAAAGGAGGAGGGAAAATGTGGTTCCGTAGATCTCAGAAGCCTTACCCCTCTCAGCAGGAAGGTTCCCCTTCCAGAGGCAGAGGAGGGGGAAATTCATCCGGAAGACGCCGTCCCAGAGGCGGCAGAGGCCCTCGCAACACTGGAGACCGTGAGTCCTTTCGTGGCTCTTCAGCCTTTCATAGTCCCTGAGGGATTGCCCGGCTGTGCTGCTCCAGAGCCAGTCGGGGGTCGAAGCACCTGAAGGCCTGGGAAGGGATCACTCAGGACCGATGGGTGCTTCGGATTATCGCCGGAGGTTACTCCATCCCATTCTCTCACCCCCCCCAGTCCAAAAAAATCCCGGACCCGCCACCCAGTCAACGGGATACCGCAGCCTCAGAAGTTTCAAAGCTGCTGCAAAAAGGAGTCATCCAACCGGTCCCCGCAGACCAGATCAGATTAGGGACTTACTCAAGATTCTTTTTGGTGCCAAAAAAGACCGGGGACTTGAGGCCCATTTTGGACCTCAGCATACTAAACCGTTCAGTCAGAAAGTCCAAGTTCCGAATGGTCACTCTACAAACCATTCTCCCATTGCTGGAGAAAGGTGTTTGGATGTGCTCCATAGATCTCAAGGATGCGTATTATCATATCATGGTACATCAAGCGTCCAGGAGACATCTGCGCTTCAGCCTAGGAGGCAGTCATTTTCAGTTCCGTGCGCTGCCCTTTGGTCTCACCACAGCCCCCAGGGTGTTCACCAAGTGCTTGGCAGTAGTGACTGCTCACCTGAGAAGTCTAGGATTCCAGGTGTTTCCGTATCTAGACGACTGGCTCCTAACTGCCACCTCCAAGTATCTACTTCTGCGGAGCCTACAAGCCACTATATCACTGGGCAATTCCCTTGGAATCGCCTTCAATTGGCCAAAGTCTGTGTTGCGGCCATCTCAACGAACAAGATTCATAGGGGTAGAGATAGACTCAAACCAAATGCGGGTCTATCTACCTACAGACAGAATTCAAACCATACAAAATCAAGTTCGAGCCTTACTTCCCAGGTGTAAAGCCCCAGCCAGAATGGTACTGCAGCTATTGGGATCCATGTCTGCCACGGTTCTTCTAGTCCCCTTGGCAAGGTTGCACATGAGAATCCTCCAGTGGCTTCTTTCAGCTCAGTGGTCCTTTCAGGAACTCCCTCTCAGTCACCTCATATGGATCATGGAATCTTGCAAATGGGACCTTCGCTGGTGGCTAGTGCCCTCCAATCTGAATCAGGGCCGACCCTTTGTTCTTCCTCCTCCGGCTGCCACTTTGACCACGGACGCCTCCCAGATGGGGGGGGGGGGCATTCCCTGGACAGGTCAGTCCAAGGCAAATGGCACCCGGAAGAGACTCTTCTTCATATCAACATCCTAGAAATGAGGGCAGTACTCCTGTCCCTTCAAGCCCTTCACGATTATCTCCCACAGGGCGTAATTGCCGTTCACTCAGACAACATGTCAGTTGTCTGGTACCTGAACAAACCGGGAGGGACCAGATCCTATCCTCTTTGCAGAGAAGCCATGAGAGTTTGGGAATGGGCAGTCTCAACCAAACGCTTCCTAGTGGCTACTCACATACCGGGCAAGTCCAATGTCATAGCCGACAGATTGAGCCGAACCATCCTTTCTCCTCACGAATGGTCTCTGAATATGACAGTTGCAAGTCAGATTTTCAGCGAATGGGGAGTTCCGTGTTGCGACCTCTTCGCGACTCCTCTGAATGCGAAGTGCAAAGAATTCTTCTCCCTAACCCCGGCTCCGGGGAAGAGCCCCATGGACGCATTAGTCCATCCTTGGCCCACCGGCTTGCTTTATGCCTTCCCTCCAGTTCCTCTCCTCCCCAGGGTGATTCAAAAGGCATCTCTCTTGGGAGCAAAATGATCTTAATTGCTCCTTACTGGCCTCGTCAAGTGTGGTTCCCCTATATTCGGAAACATGCTCTGGAAGGTCCATGGTTCCTGGACCAGGTCCCAGACCTACTGGTTCATCAGTCGGGACTATTCCACCAGTCCATACACACCTTAAAATTGACGGCCTGGCTCCTCCTCTTCCGATGATAGTCAGGAGTCATACGTTGGATCCAGATGTTGTGCACATATTATCTTCGGCCCATAAGACTGCTACAAAGAAACTATATTCTAGCAAATGGAAAAGGTTTGCTATTTGGGCTCAACTCCGGGGCCTGGACCCCATTTCTATTCCCGTGGCAGAAGTACTAAAATTTCAGACCTCTCTTTTCAATCAAGGCTCTTCCGTTTCTACCATCAAAGTACAATTGGCAGCAATTTCTAATTTTCATGAATCCATAGACCCACCTTTAATGAGCAACAGATTGTGTAAGACCTTCTTGAAAGGTGCTGCTCTATTAAGACCTCCGATTTCTCATCCTGCACCTCCATGGGATCTCGATATAGTGTTACGCGCCTTGACTTATTTCCCCTTTGAACCGGCAGCTACCTGTGATCTAAAGTTTCTATCATGGAAGACAGCCTTTCTGGTGGCGATTACTTCTGCCAGAAGAGTTTCAGAGCTTCAAGCCTTGTCAGTGAAACCCCCATACTTGGTTTTTCATAAAGACAGAGTATCCCTCAGACCAAATCCTTCCTTTGTTCCTAAAGTTTGTTCTACTTTATGCTTACAACAATCGTTAGAGCTTCCAGTTTTTTTCCCAAAATACTCTAACAAAGCGGAGTTCATATTCCACACACTAGATGTCCACAGACAGTTACATTTTTATTTAGACAGGACCAAACAAACAAGGAAAACAGATCAGTTGTTTGTATCCTTTGCAGACTACAAATTGGGCAACGCTGTCACAAAGGTCACTATTGCCAAATGGATCAGGGACTGTATTACTCAAGCTTATATTTATTCTAACAAAGAGCTTACCACCTCTGTCAAGGCTCATTCTACAAGGGCTATGGCTACTTCGGTAGCATTTCATTCTAAGCTTGCTATTAGTGACATTTGTGCTGCGGCTACATGGTCTTCCCCGCACACCTTCATTTCCCACTACAAATTAGATGTGGCATCTAGAGGACGAGCTTCATTTGGTTCCATAGTGCTCAGGAGTGTTTTCCAATGAGCCACCCGGGATTTAGGTGCTAGGGACGCTGTCCCATCAGTTCAGAATGTAGGCGAGATAGGATCACATAACATCTTTTAGTTATGTATTCACCATAACTTCAGATGTTTGGGATCCATCTCGCCTACATTCCTAATAACCCACCCTCCTTCCCCCTTCCTTGGAGATCAGAGGATATCAGAAGGTCCGAATCCTGTTGTTTCATCTCGAAACATCTAACAATGTTATATAACCAAGTTGTGCATATGTGCATGAATGCGGACAAACAAGATCTGGGGGATTAGTGGTGGTGCATCCTGGGATAAAGATAGCTCAGCCAATTAGAGGCCTCGCTCTATAGCATAAGCGTGCCGAGTCGGAGCCGAGGGATCGGATCCGAACCCATCAGTTCAGAATGTAGGCGAGATGGATCCCAAACATCTGAAGTTATGGTGAGTACATAACTAAAAGTTTTTACTCATGGCTAAATCTCAATAGTTTTTACTCATGGCTAAATCCTCATCCAAAGAAGTTAGTACTTTAAGCTAAAAGGTACTGCATCTTGGTCTGGGGTTTTCCAGTTTGAGGCTTTTCTCAACTTTGTTTTAATCTCTCTGGCTGTTATTTCATCCCATTTCATATCCTGTAACAACTTCTTCTTTCTTTTACTACTTCTATCCATTTAGCATCTTTATGTTCCACAGGATCTTCATAGATAAATGTATCTACTTCCTCTCTTTTTGGTAGTCTTTCCGTTCCTTTTACCTTATTTCCCACTTCTCTAAAACTTTTTTGGGTCATCAATAAATTGCTTATTTTGTGCTTTTCCCTTTTGTTTATATTCATATCTTCTAAGTCTTTCTGCCTGTTTTGAAATTTTTAGTTCATCTCCAATAGTGCATAATAGATCCTGGTCTGTTCTAATGATGTGCATTGATTTTATCACATCTATCTTTCTTAGTATTTTTTTGTTGACCTATTCCCTCTTCTAACAGTGACATTTCTTGTCTTAGCTGCTTTATAGTTTTCTCTGTTCAATATTTCCATGGTGGTATTGGCTTTTGCCCCCCTCTTTTCCCTCGCTACCCTGTGTTCCTGTGGTAGAACGTTATCGGTTATTAATTTAGCAGCACAGTAATATATTGTTTACCTCTGTTATATTGCATGGATCTTTACAGGCAGTCCTAATTACTGTGTTCATTTGTTTTATCACGTTGGGGTTTTGAATTCCGTGGTGGTACGGCTGTAGCGTTGTTACCTCACAGCAAGAGGTTCTCCCGTTCGATTCTCTGCTTGGGAGTGCCTTCTGTGTGGAGTCTTCATGTCCTCCCCACAGTTGGGTAGCATTCGAAAGACATGCGTGTGTAAATGGGCATGCCTTCGTTGAAGGTTGGGCGTCGAACTGGCATCTCGGCGTTTCATAAAAAAAAAATCTACTGCCAATCATTAGCGGACAGGAGTTCTGCTGTGGCGACCCCTTACCAGGAAAAAGCCGAAAGACAAACAACTGACTTTTGGGGTTTTGTTAACCTTCTGCAGTTTATTTCTCTCACTGATCTTGATATATCTGTCTATGTCTATTAAATCAAGCAACTCTTCTCTTAACTCATTTTCTTCCATACTGAGGGCACATCCCTTGTTTTCCATTTCCTGTGGGCATTCTATAGAAAGTTCTATATCATCTTCCTGTGGCACATTCTCTTCAATTTCATCCTGTGTCATCTGTTCTGTCATATGGGAACTCACTGGCCTATCACTCCTCAACATTGACTGCATCAGAGTTTCCACAGTTTCCTGTTCCTTTCCTTGCTGTCTAGCTTCAAGTGAACGTTTATACTGGTTTCCTGTGGAAGGCTCCAAATTATTTTGATATGGCACCTGACCAATTGCTTCCTGTTTCCCCTTAATTTGGATATCCATTGCTCTAGCCTGTTGTGGTGCTTTCTGCATTTGATTTTCTACACTGAATCCTTCTCTTTGCAGCTGTTCCATTATCACAATTTCTATTTCTTTGACTTCTCCATTACTAATCTCTTTTTCTACTTTTCCTCTTAAGTCGTCTTATTTTTTTGTATTGTAAAGTTTTCCATCTCCGAATTCCTTTGCCTGTATTTTTCTTCAAATATCTTTGGTGCTGCTCTTTTTGTATTGGTTAGTTTTGCTTTCTCCTTTGCATAAATATTACACCATATTAAATCTCTTTTCCTTTACTATGTCCATATTTCTTCTTCACTACTCCTGATCTTCTTGCTTTTCCTTATTCTGGGGAGTCACTCCATCATGCTGTGATGTAGTCTGTGTTAGACTTTCTACATTAATTCACTTCGCAGGAACTCCATAAGTTCAGCTTCTATTTCTTTAACTTCTGCTTTACTAATCATCTTTTCTACATTACATCTTTGTGCTATTAATCTTTTTATTGTGAAATTTTCCATATCTGGATGCCTTTGCCTGTATTTCTCTTTGAATATCTTTGAGACTGCCTTCTCTATATTAGTTAACTTGGCTTTCTCCTTTGCATAAATATTGGGTCATACCAAATCTCTTTCTTTCCCATGTCCATATTTCTTTTTTATATATTTCAAATATCTGTAGGTTTTGTTGTTTATATTTTCTCACTTTCTCAGATGCTTCTTTTTCCAAAGAGATCAAAGTTTGTTGATCTATATATTGTTTTTCAAAAGTCTGTTGTATTAATGAACACAAATTTTTATTTGAAGCTTGTGACAGTTTTTCCTGTGGAAGTATTTTCTTTCCTCTAATTTCTCTCTTAATCATTTTGTATGTCTTGTGTCTGGAAATTCTGGGCTTTTTACATAATAGTAACAATAAACAATTTCTTATCCCCAATAGTCCACTCTGTCGTCTTTATGGCTCTTTTTTGGCCAATCAATTTTTGTTGTTTTTGTGGACTGCTGCTCCCTTCTACAACAGGGGGACCTCTCCCTGAGCCTGGCCTGGAATTGTAGGAATGTTTCCGTATTTTGAGGATTCTGCACTGTCATTTTTTTCCAGTCCTGGCACCAGAGTGCCTACCAGAATTGAGCACTTTTTTATCCTGGGTACCACCCCCTCAGAACTACAATCCCTATCCCAAATCACCTTCAACAAAGTAGAGGACTGGCTCAATAATCGCAGTCTCTTATTGAATCCAAATAAAACCAAACTACTACTTTTCTCCCCTACCCGTAAATTCACATCATCAAATATTACAATATATACAATGGAATAATTGGTAATCATGTTTGAAGCTCATATAAACAAAACCATTAAAACAGTTAACAAGAAACTAGGCTCCTTGTATAGGATTAAACAATTCCTAACCCTAACTGCCAGAACAGCCATAGCTCGAAGACATCTATCAACCCTTCTCTACACCTCAACCATCCTCGTAAACCTAAGGAAAGCAAACCTAAACAAATTAGCTAGCTGCTATAACAATATAGCTAGATTTGCCACAGGCACAGCCTACAGAACCCATCACTGTCAGAATCTTCAAACAGTAGACTGGCTAGAACTACCCAATCAATTCCAGTACAACCAAATCATAGTTATTCATAAAATCCTCTACCAACCTAACAGTACACCCATTCTGGCAAATATTATCACCCCCTACAGCAACCTAGCATCCCTGCGCTCATCCAACAAAATGCAACTACAATCTGCCAAAGCCAACAACTCAGCCGGAGAAAAAATGTAACTCTCCCCCCCAGATCTTACCACTACATCCTCCTTACCCCAATTATATATCCCTAAAGAAACACCTAAACAGGCATTGGCTATGTCCATGTCTAAACCCAAACTAACCCAATAAAAACACAACTCAAGTAGGTAAAATACACGAGAATAATAACTTCCTTTAACCTATATGAATAAACTCTAAACCTAACCTACCCAGACTATATACACTTCTCAACAACCTTTAGAACAATATTATAAGGATGTTAACTTGCTATCCTAACCATTTAATGCTGCTTTTAACTCTTCTGTAATAACCTGTTATCCTAGCCATTCTAAGGCCATGTTTTTAACCCTTCTTCGTCTAATTTCTAACCACTCCCTTTCTTAACTAGCTGCCTTTTTCTTCTGTTTGTCATCCGTGACATCAATCTGTGTAACATGTCATTCTATACACTCCAATGGTGTGTAATGATTTCTGTACATATTTCATACTATAAAGCTACAAAGATGCTAAACTTCATTGTAAACATGTTTATATATAATCACTTTTTTTTAAATTTTTACATTTTTAAATTTTCAATGTAACCATGAATATTGATTGTCATTTTTATTTTTTGCACATGTGGAGCTTTTCTCCCCGGGCCTCCGCTGAAAATGGACATGTATCCAGTCAGACTCTCCCGGTTAACAAATATAAATAAATTGTGCACACAGCTATCTTTTTTTATTTTTTGATTTACTTCTGTCCATGATATATGCTATATAAACACAGTCTATATATCAGTGTCGCTTTGGTGAGATTTTGTGAAAAACAGGGTCCACCTCGTGAAGGTACTCACCAAGACTTGAGGATGAGTTCACTTTCAGCAATACTACTCTCCTTTGCTTACTGACTTTTCATCTCTCCATCAGGACCCTGTGTGTGTGTGTGTATATATATATATATATATATATATGTATATATATAATGTGTGTGCGTGCATGTATGTATAGATGTACATATGTACACACGTGTGTGTGTGTGTGTGATATATATGGATCTAGGACTTTTCATCGAATGATCAAAAGCCTGAATCCATTACCACCGAACACACTTTAACAAAAGCGCTTTCGTTAAAGTATGTTAATAAAAAAAAAAAAAAAAAAAAAACACAAAATCCTACTTGAATGCAGGGGCCCCCCCCTACTTTAATATTCTCACTCCAAGGTCTCACTACAGTGAGGAAAAGGGAATTTTCCCTTACCGCACCATAGTACGACCGGAACAACAAGCATACTTACGTGAAAGTGCTGCTTCGGTGAACAGCACTTTCGCGCAAGTATGCTCACCAAATTGGAATTCAGTGAAAGATGCAGTTGAGCATCTGTATGGATCCTATATATATATATATATATATATATATATATTCACTTAATACTGCGATGGTGGTGCTGCGGTAGTGTTGTCGCCTCACAGCAAGACATTGTCCCATTCAGTTCTCAGCTAAAGCGTCTTCTGTGTGGAGACATGTGTGAATGGGCGTACGTCAGGGCTGGCAACTCGGTATGTAAAAATCTGCTGCCAATCATTAGCGGACCGGAGTTCCGCTGTGGCGACCTGTAACCGGGAAAAGCCGAAAGATACAACAGCAACAATATTCTCTTGATAATCTCGAGATACTGAAATCTCAATACTGAAATATCGAATTTCAGTATTTCGAGAACATGAAGTCGAAAATCCAAACTCCTGAAACCACAAAACTGCGAAAAGACACAGCACACACTACACTACACAACACATACAAACACACACACTTCCCGACACTGTACAAAAAGCAATACAACACACATGCACACAACTAAATAAACGCACACACCTACCCTTACTATATGCAGGGGCAAGCCCCCCTGCACCCACGACACCCCCTATTAATATATACTAACTCCAAGGTCGCACTACACTCCATAACGCAGACAACCCAGCACCACACATTCCATCCCCCCGCACAAACACACATCACAGACATACAAACACCACCACTCCCAACACTAACACACTTGCACTCTGACCTACCTACCCTAACCCACACATAAAACATACCGACACACTCACAAACACACAACCCCTCCCCAAAACCCTAAAATAAACAACACTCCACTAACGAGCTATCCATACAGCGGGTTCAACATTGTCAGATTCGACATTTCCGAGTTTGCGATTTCCGTCCATTTGACTTTATAGGCTCGAGATTCTGAAATTCGATATTTCAGGATTTCGAGCTTATAAGTGTTTCTATATATAGGTTCACTTTGGAATCTCAAAATACTGAAATGTCGAATTTCAGTATCTCGAGACCAAATTGTTGAATCTGCAGTTGGCAAAACTGCAGAATATCGAACCCAGAAATGTAAAACCCTTGGTAATGATTGTGCGTTAGGTATGGGTTTTGGGGAGGGTTTGTGTGTGTTGGGGAGTTTTAGGTGTGGGTTCGGGGTAGGTAAGAGTGTGTATGTGATGTCTGTTTGTGCAAGGGAGGTGTAGAATGTGTGTTGGTGAGTTTTCTGTCTTTTGGTGTTTAGTACGACCTCTGAGTTAGTATATACGAGTAGCAGGGGTGCAGGGGGGCTTGCCCCCTGCTTATAGGAAAGGTAGGTGTGTGTGTATGTATGTGTTTTGTTGTGTTCATGTGCGTTGTTTTACTTTGTTGTAGTGTTGGGAGGTGGGTGTATTTGTGTTTGTATGTGTGGTGTGGTGTTTTGTTGACTTTCGCGGTTTTGAATTTCATGGTTTGTGAGTTTTCAGCTTTATAGTCTCGAGATACTGAAATTCGATATTTCAGTATTTTGAGATTATAAAGTGAATTCATATACACACAGACATACACACAAACACAATGCATATGTTTATATAAATATACATACACAAATGTGGACTACATCTGAATAGCTAATGTTATTATGCTGAGAGTTTTTAATTGTTTACTACTCTTTAAGGTAGGCATCATAGCAGAAAAATCTGAAAAAATGGTGGTAAAAAGCTGAGTAATGTTTGTCAATACAGGAGTGAAGTTAGAATTATGACTGCTTTCTGTGCATTTAGGACCTAATGAAGTGAAGCTTGAATGATCTGACTGTTTACTACAAGATGTCTGCTTGATCTTCAGGCTTAGTCCTTATCCAGACAGAATGTAGAGCAGGTTATTTTCCATACTATGTTTTACTGCTGTGTTTATGCATTTTAGGATTACTTTGTTATATCATGATTTCCTCAAACCTGAAAAAATCTGAAGAAATTTAATTGATACATTATTTTTTAGTTTCCTTCATCATCCATGAAGTTTGTTTATATCATTTTACGTGATGGAAGAATTACCGGCTCAATGCTTGTCATGTTTTTGAACAACAGAAAGCCCTGGGGCATCAGTGCATATATTTTAAAGTGCATTTTAGCAGATGCGTTTAGGCTGACTGTATCTAAAATCGTATTGGCAAATTCTCAGAGAAGCTCTTCCATGTTTATTGATTATGAAACGCTTAAGTAAGCAGCATCCATATGTAGTCGTATACATGCTCATTTAAAGCATCTCTTAATGTCCAATGAAGATGATGTATTGTTCCACTTGATTTTTTTGTGTACTCATCTGTCATCTTCAAATGGAAATAAGCAACCTCCCAAACTTCTTACTGCATTGTGACTGAATCAGAGGGTTATCCTGCTCTTTGACCATAGTCTTCTGTCCAGCTGTACTGTTTACAAAATAAATGAAACAGTTTCATTCATTCTCAACCTATAGCACAAGAAATCTGGACAAAGCTTGACATAGTGGGGGGACAAATGCCCAAAGATAGGGGCACATTTTAAATATTGCTCTTAACTTAAGTTGCTCTTATAAACTTAAGTTGCTAGAATAATAGGATTTGTGTTGGCATGCATTTTCTAAAGGATATGAAGTCTGAAACTAAAATGTTTGTCATTATTTATTCTGTGCTCACTCTGTCTCTGTCATGTAACCTATGTCTTGCTGTGAACTGCTGCAGCTTTTTCATGTCAGACCGGTAGTTTTTAATTCAGTTTAGGTTACAAGTCAAATTAAATCATAGTTATGATGTAAGCTGTTATGCACAGATCACATAATATGTTGTCCTTTATGCCGTACTAAAATGTTTTATGTGAGAGTGTTCAATCTCGCCGTTTGTTCTTACACATGGGTGTCGGAGCCGATCCTCGGCTCCGAGTCGGCTGCTTAGCAAAGCTCTGCATCCAGAAGAAGCTCGAGACCAACCTATCTCCCACAATTCCCTCTGCCTTTACCTCAGATATAGTTTGCCGCTGCAACTGATCGCATTGTTGGAGAGCTCTGAGCCAACTAACAGATAAGATATAGCTTCTTTTTCTAACAGGATTTTCTTCTAAATTCTTAGAGTTATTGGTCTTGTATAGTGTGTGTGTGTGTGTCTGTGTGTGTGTGTGTGTGTGTGTGTGTGTGTGTGTGTGTGTGTGTGTGTGTGTGTGTATGGTCTGGTGGTTCCGTCTACTAAATTATAGTGTTTTAAGACATTTTTAATTAGTTAGGATTCCTAAGGTCTACCCCACCTACTAAATACCGGATTTGACTTAAATATTAATACTATCTAATATCATCTCAGCCCTTTGGCTAAGTTTAAGTGTAGTGTTTACTTATTTTGACTGTATTTGACAAGTTTTCTACACTGATTATGTCAGAAAAGGTTAAGTCAGGCTTTAAAAGATGTCAGTGCGGACAGATGTCTGTCACCGACAACCATAGCTCCTGTGTCTACTGTCTTGGCCCTCTCCATCTTCAGGAGGACTGCTCCATGTGTCATTCCTTTAGTGGAAGGATCATGACAGATAGGCGCAGGAAGCTTATGGACAGAGGTCTTTTAAAGCCTGCCTTCCAAGAGGCTTTAGATAAGTCAGACCAGATTTCTAAATCCTCGAAGGAATCAAGGACTTCGGAGCCCAAGTCATTGGCTCCAAGTACTTCTTTTAAAGTTCGTTCACTGGTTCCACAGACCTCGGGACAGAGTGTCGAGCTATTGTCGATCACCGAGCCTCGGGTCTTGGAACCGGTGACGGAACTGCTGCCTCCTGCTCTTTTGAGGTCGGCACCATCCTCGATTCCTTCGACACGGTCTTCCAGGCCCCTCTCCGACACCGACGTAGATCGTGTGGTGCAGAAGCTGATGGACAACACGGCCCTGTCCAGACTCATTGCAGTCTCCTCTCAGTTGGTGTCGAGACTCGAAGGCCTTCCCTTGTCTCCATCTGGTCCTCCTCCGAGGCCGACTCAGCCCTCGGAGCCAGAAGACGTTGATCTGCTGATAGTAAAGCCCTTGGTGCCGAAACCGTCTCTTTCTCGGTCGGCACCGTTGACCTCGACTCCGTCGGAACCACTACCGGACTCGCGGAGCCGACTATCTATCCTTGGTTCCGGGACCGAGAGCCGAACCGATGTTTCGGTTCCGACTCTCCCTCTCGGCGCCTCGGCACGGATCACCTCGGCTCCGTCCTCGGGGTCTGTGCCCTTGGCTTCCGTGTCGGAGATTCCTCCGCGTTCTACGGAACTGGGGGATTCCTCTGCTTGGAGTCCAGGAGCCTTCGACCTTATGAGGGAAGGTATTGTCTTCCCAGACAACTACTTCAGCAGAAGCAACGTCTCCCTCCCATAAAGGCCCATTGTCCTCTTCTGCACCCACGGCTACTCAAAAGCGTCGAGCACCAGTGTCTCAGCCGCTCCCAGAGGGAGCCCCCTCTTCCTCCGAGGCTTCATCGGATGCCCCCCCCCCCCGATGACGTCCCGAGGAAAAGATTGTGCAAGAGGAGGCACTTGGATTCTCCACAAGAGTCCTTAACATCAGACACTGACTTAGATGAGTCAGAAGGGTCCCCAAAATCACCCTCTGAGGATGTCTCCTTTTCTGACATCCTGGAGATCCTAAAACAGAGAGGTGATTGGCAAGCCCTACCCCCTTCTGAGGATGTCAGTTTTGCTGAAGGCATTCGGTGCTCGCCCTTCTTCCTCCTGGGTCACTCCGCCCTTCGAGTTAATGGAATTAATTGCTCGAAGGGCGTGGGAGACACCTGACACAGTGGAGCCAGTTCCCAGAAAGCCTAATAAATATATTACAGCCCCTCAGGATAAGACCTACCTCACAAAGGGAGTTCCAGTGGATGCTATGGTGGTAGCAGCTGCCACGAAAAAGGAGATGTCCGAATCTTCCTCGTCTGTCCATCCTCCTAACAGAGATTCTAGGACCATGGACAGATATGGGAAGCGCATTTTCAGTTCAGCGACTTTTTCCATGCGATCGCTGAACTATTTGACACATTTCACACGCTTACAGAGGGATCTAGTCAAAGAGTTGGGAGATACCCTCCAGGGTACTACAGATGCTGCTGTCTCGGATAAGGTTACAGCACAGCTCAATACCCTTACATCTATTGTAAACTCGACCATGAGGCTCATCTCGTATGCAGCCGAAGGATCGAGTAGGGCTGCGGCTTCAGCGATTGCTCTTCGTAGACAATCCTGGATGCACCTATGCTCCTTTGCGGAAGCCTTCAAGTCTTCCTTTACTAACGCCCCATTTGATGGTGCCACTCTTTTTGGCCCCAAAGTAAAGGAGACCCTGACCCGGTGTGAGCAAGAGGGAAAGACTCTGTCTGCTGTCGGAGTCCGTTTTTCCACCCCATCCAGACCGTACCCCAAAGGGCAACGAGGTGGGAAAGTGTGGTTTCGTAAACCCCAGGGTTCTTTTCCGAGCACACAGGGTGATGCCCCCTCCAGAGGCAGAGGGGGGGCAGAAGTGGAAGACGTCACCCTGGCGGCAGAGGGGGTCCGCAGAACCAAGGCGACAGGGATACTATCCCTGGGAAGCCTTTCCAGCACTCCTGAGAGGAGGCCCGACTGTCCTGCTCTGGAGGCAGTCAGGGGTCGCTTAGCTTTATACCCTCAGGCCTGGCAAAGTCCTACTTCAGACAATTGGGTAAAAAGCATTATTACCAGAGGTTACAAAATTCCATTTCTACTCCCCCCCCCCCCCCCCCACCACAGAAAAGATTCCCAGATGTACCGCCCCATCTGCGAGAACCTGCAGCTATGGAAATTTCAAAGCTGCTAGAAAAAAAGTCATCCAGCCAGTCCCGGTGGACCAAAGAGGATCCGGAACTTACTCAAGGTGCTTTTTAGTTCCAAAAAAGACAGGGGACTGGAGGCCAATTCTGGACCTAAGCAATCTCAATACCTATGTTAAAAAAGAAACGTTCTGGATGGTCACGCTTCAATCGATCCTTCCGTTCTTACAGAAGGACGACTGGATGTGCTCAATAGATCTCAAGGACGCATACTACCACATCAAAATGGCCAGAGCGTCCAGAGATCACCTGCGCTTCCGGCTGGGAGCCAGCCACTTTCAGTTTCGGGCCCTGCCCTTTGGTCTAACCTCAGCCCCCAGGGTTTTCACCAAATGCATGGCAGTGGTAGCGTCTCACTTGAGACGCCTAGGATTCCAGGTGTTTCCATATCTGGACAACTGGCTCCTTACTGCCACCACCGAGTGTCGACTGATACAGGCCAGGGACTACACACTCAGCCTTTGTGTTCACCTAAGCATTCCGATAAATTTCGAAAAATCTGCCTTACAGCCATCACAGCATATTTCATTTATAGGGGCAGATTTGGATAACCGTTCCTTGCTTCTAAGACTCCCCTCCGCAAGAATAACTTCCCTACAAAAACACATATCTCTTCTTCTGTTGTCCAAAAAATCCCCAGGCAAACTAGTTCTGAAAGTCTTGGGACTCATGTCAGCTTCCCTCATTGCAGTTCCCATGGGAAGACTACACATGAGAGTTCTCCAATGGCTGCTATTCGCACAGTGGTCATTCCAAGAGTTACCACTGACACACGAAATTCACATTACAAACACCTGCAAAGCACACCTATCTTGGTGGCTACAGAATCGCAATCTCATCGGCGGCCGACCGTTTGTGTTACCTACACCAATAGCCACAGTGACCACGGACGCTTCCCTGATAGGGTGGGATGGGGCATCTTTCAGGGACAAGACAGTCCAAGGCGAATGGACCAATCTAGAGTACAACCTGCACATCAATGTCCTGGAGATGAGGGCAGTGTTCCTAGCGTTGCAACACTTCTCTTCCCTTCTACCTCTAGGTCCTATTGCAGTTCAAATGGACAACATGTCCGTAGTTTGGTACATAAACAAACAAGGAGGAACCAAGTCTTACCAGTTGTGCAGAGAGGCCATGAGAATTTGGCAATGGGCAGAGTCCACGGGTCGCTTTCTGATAGCAACGCGCATCCCAGGGTTATCCAACGTTATAGCAGACAGGTTGAGCAGAGCCATCCTGTTACCTTACGAGTGGTCCCTCAACCAGACAATAGCAGAAATGATATTCTGCAAGTGGGGCCAGCCTTGCTGCGATCTGTTTGCATCTCCAATGAACACCAAATGCAGAAGCTACTTTGCCCTGTTACCCCCTCCAGGAGATGTCCCCAGGGACGCTCTGATTCACGATTGGCCCCCGGGTCTCCTGTACGCGTTTCCCCCTATACCTCTGATACCGAGATTTCTCCAGAAAGCCAAGGATCTAGAAAGGACAGTAATTCTCATTGCCCCATTCTGGCCTCGTCAGATTTGGTTCCCCTTTCTTCAAGCACACCAGATACGGGAGCCCTGGATTCTGGACCCGGTGCCAGACCTACTGACCCATTCGTCAGGAGCTCCCCACCCGTCGCTCCTGTCCCTCAAATTAGCAGCTTGGCTGCTCCGCTTCCCTTCTTAGCCAGGTCTGATCTTCTTTCTCCGGCGGTTCAACACATTCTGGTAGCCTCTCATAAGGCTTCCACTACAAAAATTTACACTAGTAAGTGGAAACGTTTTGAATACTGGGCTACTGCACAGCATTTAGATCCCTTAACAGTTCCACTAAACAAAGTTTTAGAGTTCCTATCCATGCTGTTTTACCAAGGAGCCTCTACTGCCACCTTAATTGTTCAGTTGGCTGCTATTTCCAACTTTCATGTAGGAGAGAATGGAGCACCTATTATGGCTCATAGGCTTTGTAAAGCCTTTCTGAACGGATCCTTTCATCTTAGGCCACCAGTCAGGTTTCCTACAGCTCTGTGGAATCTAAACCTCCTTTTATCCCAGCTAATGTTACCACATTTTGAACCAGCTTCTTCCTGCTCCTTAAAGTTCTTGTCCTGGAAAACTCTCTTTCTGGTAGCTATCACCTCAGCCAGACGAGTGTCGGAACTTCAGGCTCTTTCCATTAAACAACCATATTTAATATTTCATCCGGACAGGGTATCTTTACGCACCAACCCTTCGTTCCTCCCCAAGGTTTGTTCAGTTAACAACATTAATCAATCCGTTGAGCTTCCAACATTTTTCAAAAATCATTCCAATAAGCTGGAGTATATGTTGCACAAGTTGGATGTTCATAGACAACTCAGATTCTATCTAGATAGAATGAAAGGTCATAGGAAAGCAGACCAACTCTTTATAGCCTTTGCTGACAAGAAAAAGGGCATGGCAGTGACGAAGCGTACTCTCTCCAAATGGCTTACTGATTGTATTACCTTCGTTTATGCTGCTTCTAGTCAGAGTTTGCCCACCAAACCAAAAGGACATTCTACTAGATCAGTTTCTACATCTTTGGCTCATGCGGCCCGCCTACCTTTGGACACTATTTGTGCGGCCGCCACTTGGTCTAAACCACTTACGTTCATCACTCATTATAAGGTGGATAGAATTTCCAGGGACAGAGCAACCTTTGGTTCCACTGTGCTCAGGAACGTTCTTCCGTGAGTTTCTCAGGATCACGGAGCTAGGGACGCTACCCATGTGTAAGAACAAACGGCGAGATTGAACACTCTCACATAAAGAAGTTATGTTCTTACCATAACGTTCCATGTGGAGTGTTCATCTCGCCTTTGTTCTTACATTCCCACCCTCGGGTCAGGAAGAACGTCCAGTTTAGAGGTCTGGTCTGCTTATCTTCCGCTGCTGATCTCTCTTTGTGGTGCTACTGGTTTGAGTTGCGCTCTTTGTGTATATGTATGTATTGGATGTTTACATTATTGTTGCTGGATCTGGTGTTGTTTTGCAAACTAGATCTGAGGTAAAGACAGAGGGAATTGTGGGAGATAGGTTGGTCTCGAGCTTCTTCTGGATGCAGAGCTTTGCTAAGCGGCCGACTCGGAGCCGAGGATCGGCTCCGACACCCATGTGTAAGAACAAAGGCGAGATGAACACTCCACATGGAACGTTATGGTAAGAACATAACTTCTTTTTATATTTAATACAGGGAATTGAGTTGCTGCCACACATGCTGTATGTGTTTAGCATTGTTTTTATATGTTCTTAAGTTATCTCAGACTGTGAAAGCTGCTTTTTTTTTTTTTGCTTTCCCGCCTTTGCGAGTAGCTCAGTAATAGGTCTCCAGTTCGGCAAGCAAACAGCACTAGTTGAACAATTAAACCTGTCTTAATACTGATGTGTTTATATCAAGTGAAAAATGCCATGGTTGCTGGCATTATGTTACGCCTGGAGCCAGGCTCAGAACCTTCCCCACTTCAGTGGATGCATCTGTTCTTGGGGGTGCTGCAGCTAATCTTGACTCTGTACGATTACATGCAGTCTACGGTTTATATTGCATGTAATTCAGCATAGCAATTAAAAGGATATCTAATCATACCTCTCAACCTGGAAACTCCAAAAGGTTGGGAAAAGGCCCATGAAAAGTAGGTACAACTGTTTAAAAATCTGGATGCTGATTAACTTAAAATTTTGTGTGCATAGTTATGTACCCCCACACACTCCATTGGAATTGTGGGATATCAACATTCAAATGCAAATTAAAAAACAGACAAAATATTAAATAACACAAAATATAACCAGTACACTAATAATCATGTTTCTAGGCTTTTTTATTCTTCAAAAAATATGTTGTATCAAATACCTTTTTATTGTAGCTGCTAAGTGGGTAATGCTAGTATTTTTATTTATTTATTTACATTTGTTGACTGGGAGTGTCCAACTGGACATAGGTCCATTTCAGCAGAGGCCCGTGGAGAAAAGCTCCATAGTTAAAATAGACAGTAGTTACATAGGATTACATGGTGATTAACAATTTAACATAGCAATTAATTACAAACATATTTACAGATGAAGAACATAGTCATCAGTAGACAACTAGAATCTTTATCTGTGAAGTACATAACCGACATTAACAAATGTTACAATAAGAAGTTCCTGCTGTATAATAAGTACTAGGCTTATGAGCATCTGAGCTTGCTATAATCAAGGTAGTTAGTGGGGTGAAAAGAAAGGTAGTGGTTGGATGAGGTGGGTGATATTAGAGTGGGAGTTGCAAGGGCATAGCCAGCATGTTTTTAGGTGCGCTTTTAGTAAAGTTTTGAAGTGGGTGCATGATGGTATGGAGGTAATTGTGGGTGGGAGGGAGTTCCATAATTTGGCTATGGCGCAAGAGAATAGTGCTTCACCAGCAGAGTTATTGGCTTTAGTGATCTGCAAGTGATTTTTGTTGCTGGATCTTGGTGGTCTGGTGGTGCGATAGGGTTGGAGTAGATTCTGGAGGGATGGGTCATGTAGTGGATGGTTTACTAGTTTATGGGCCAGTGATAGTTGATACCATTGAAGGAGGTGAGGGAGTTCAAGCCCAGCCCAGTTCAGCAAGTGAGAGACAGTGGTGACTACGGTAGGATGCCCCTGTGGCGAATTTGGCGATTTTGTTGTAGCAGGTCTCTAGCTTGTTTAGATCGCATTGCCTTAGGTTGGTATATATTGGAGAGGCATAAAGCAGGGTGGAGATGAGGTGGGAATTTGCTATTGAAATCTTTGCTGCTTTGGTGAGAAGTTGCTTATTTCTGTATAACGCTCCTAGTTTTTTGTGGACTTTTTTATGGTCATGGATATGTAAATGTCAAATTTTAGTTTGTCTATTTCCACTCCTAGCAATTTGGTGTGGTCAGTTGGGTATATAGTGGTGTTGTCTTTTGCTGTGATGTTAAAGTGAAAGTTGTTTTGAGTATGTTTGGTGGGTTAGAAGATGAGTAGTTTAGTTTTGTTTGGGTTGAGTATTAATTGGGCATCGGATAACCAAGTTTCAACAGAGGAAAAGGCTTCCTGTGTGACTTTTTGCAGTTTGGGTAGGGACTGGGCTGAGCAGTTGATGGTTGAGTCATCTGCGTATTGTATGAGTGTGCCATGTTTGGTGGCAGAGGCTAGATTATTGGTGAAAACAGAGAAGAGTTAGGGGTCCAAGGATGGATCCTTGGGGAAACCTCTATGGATACAGGTAGTTGGGGAGATGTATCATTCTGCCATACAACGTATTGTTGGCGGTCAGACAGGTAACTCTGAAACCAGTTGGTGACTGAGAGGATAGGTTATTGAGGACAGAGATGAGTTGTTTGTGTGGGAGCATGTCAGATGCTTTAGATAGGTCTAGGAAAGTAGCAGAGGAGAGATGCCATTGTTTTTATGCTGAAGGATAGTGTTAGTAAAGGAGAGTAAGGCAGTGGTGGTGCTATGGTTTGGTTGGAAACCATGCTGAGTATTGGAAAGGAGGTTGTTAGTAAGGAGGTAGTCTGAGACCTGAGAATGTATGCATCTCTCTAGTATTTTGGAGAGTGGAGAGAGAATAGCTATGGGGCGGTAATTGGTTAGTTCTGTGGAAGGGTGTTATATGCGATATTTTCCACAGTGTGGGAATGTAACTTTCTGACAGAGATCGGTTAATCAAGATGGATACTGGGTAGTCCAGAGCATCAGCTGCGATTTATAGGTATTCACTTGGGAGGTTGCCTGCTGCTAATTTGGTGGGATTAAGTTTAGTTAAGAGTTTTCTTATGTTGAAGGTAGGTACAGGAGAAAAAGAGAAGGGAGTGGGGAGATTACTAGTTGGTGTGGGCTGGAGGGGAGAGGGGTTGTGTTGTTTAGCTAACGATAGTATGGTTTGTGTGAAGTGTGTGTTGAATGAGGTAGCAATATTTTTGGAGGAGTGAGGGATGTTAGGAGGAGGGGCACTGACTTTACCTGGGTGGAGGATGGAGTTTATGGAGGTCCAGAATTGTTTGGGGCTGTGTTGGGAGGAGTCTAGGGCAGACTGGTAGTATTGGAATTTGTCCTGTTTTATTAGCTTTTTAACTCTATTGCGTAGTTCTAGGAATTTCTGTCTAATAAATAATGACTGTCCCTGAGTTGGACCTTCATTCCTAATTAATTTTGCTGCTGCCCCTCATATAACTACGCAAACTGCACTTGCTACTTTTGATACTTCATACCTTGTTTATTATAAATAACCAGAATTAAAATACATGATGTGAAGATTGGGTGAAGATAGGTGAAGGCTGCCGGACTAGCCAGATAGAATTTTGGAGATAATTCTGTCATCTGCAAATATTAATGTAAACCACAGGCTTGTTGTCTTAAATGGTAAAAATAGTGTTACTTGTGGAACTGGAAAAAAATGTAACCGCGTACTCTACTGACCAAGTAAAGCATGTTGTGACCCTTTGATGTTAAAACTCGGAGTCAGTAAATCTAGAGTGAGGCATCCTGCCTATTGTTTTAAGGCCAGAGTTAATGGCCAGAATTTGCATGCATAAATGTCCTTTATTGCTCTGGTTTCTGCCCAGAGGTGAAGAATGTAAATGTAGTTTCTGTTAGCTTGGGAACCCAGGGAAGTGTAAAGAATGATGTAATGTGAACCAGGAATGTGATTTTAAAAACAAAGAATCAGACAGCATTAAGCATTTTTTGTCTTGACCATCTTAACTCACCAGCACTGCCTTGCTCTATATGTAAGTTTATCTTAGACTTGTGTTTTTCTCTTAGAAATGTCTAGAAACTGGAAAGATTAGACTGTGTTTGTGATGTCAGAACTGTACTACTGAACTATTTTAAGTATTTCTCTGTGATCTCTGAACTCTTAACTAGCACTGCGTAGTAAAAAGTATTGTCTTGTGTTTTGACTATTTGTTAAATATTTTGAAACCCTTTCAACTGTGGCTGTTTTTGTAGAGATAATTTAAGCTCTTTAGAGTACTTGCATGCCTTTGGTAAAATTGTACAATGCTACTTCAGTAGCTTTAGCCCTGGGCTATACTACCAATTGGATAATAATATTGCACAGTAATAATTGGACACCCTTTAAGGGCCTTTGAGTAGCTGATAAATATTAGTGGGTGGTGGCTGCTGGTACTACCATATAATCTGGGAAAAAGTGGCACAGCTGGAGAACCTGTGCCAGCCTTCCCCAGGAGTGTCTGTGTGATTGTATAAACTCTTCTTAAAGTGTGTGTGTCAGTTATTTGGGCAGGGATACGAAGCACTGGTTGGACAGAGAGGGTGCTGGAGGTTTTAGCTTACCCACTAGGCTGAGATTGTGTGTATTTGTTATCCTTTCCTCCTATATGAGACGCCCCTCACTGGTGTTGGTGGTGAGGATTGAGGATCCTTGATTGCTGGTCCAGGGAGTGGGCATCGCATATTAATTGTTTGTCAGTGGTGGGATATCCACACCACATATTAATTGGTTGGCAAATACTAATTGGCTTGTAGTGGTGTGGGTAGAGTGAATTCCTGTAGCTTGTGTACTGTGAGCTCTGAAGGTGTTTTGTACTCTAAATCAGCCACTCAGTGAATACTTCAGATCACAATTGTTTTATTTCTTTTGTTAGTTTAGTTAGTCAAGGTGAGTAGGCAGCATGTTAGTAGAGGAGTATGGAAAGCTGACAAGGAGCCAGCTGGCTGAGATATGCCAGGTTAGGGGACTGTTGCATGGAAATCTGACTAAGGCAGACCTGATTGCAGCCTTGATTACAGCTGCATCGGAAAACAGCAACCAGGAGGACAATCATACTGGCAGTGGAGATATAATACCCTCAGAGAATGGACAGCTCAGCCTTTCTGCAGAGGACTTAAAAATCCATCTGGAGCTAAAGAGACGTGAGTTGGAGGCCAGGCGTTTGGAGATGGAAGCAGCTGAGAGACTGAGGAGTCTACAGGATGAGGAGAATGAGAAACTGCTCTGCCTGGAAGCCGAGGAAAAGGAGCGACAGAGGAAGCATGAGAGGGAAATACTGACTCTTTGTCAGAGTCATGGAGGTAATGGGGAAGGAAGTAACTGGACCCTAGAAGCACAAAAGGTAAGTAAATTTCTTACGCAGTTTAAAGAGGGGGATAATTTTGATAGTTTCATTCATATAGGGTATGCAAACAGTATGGTGTTGACCAAAAGCTCTGGGTACGGTTCCTGATCCCCTTACTCCATAGTAAAGCTGTAACTGTTTTGTCAAAAATGTCTGACATTGCATGTTTTGATTATATTGCTGTTAAAAATCACTTGTTAGAATTGTTTAAGCTAACATCTGAAACGTATATGAAAAAGTTTTGAGAGCATAGACGCGGGGCAGATGAAAGTGTGTGTGAATATGTTGCTGAACTGCGCACTTATTTCCATAGGTGGGTGAGTGGGATGTCAGGTCACCACTTTTGAAGGGCTGGCAGACCTTTTGGTAAGGGAACAAGCCCTTAGCACTTTGCCTGAGGACATAAGGATCTGGTTAGCTGATGGACAATGTGCTACTTCAGATGAGTTGGGGAAGAAGGGAGACCTGTACCTGGCAAGCAGGGCAGCCCTACACAGGAAAGGGACCCCTATTACTGCTCATGGTTCTAAAGGGAACCCATGGTGGGCAGCACAGACTGCCCCAACAGAATCTGCCAATAGCAGGGGAAGCCACTAGTCCAGGAGCTAGGGTTAAATGTTTTGAATACAACCAGTGGGGCCATGTGGCATACAGGTGTCCATGGAGGCATGGTGAGGAACAAAAGGTGAGGGAGCCAGTAAATGGGAAAGACAAAATGCCAATATTAGGTTGTCTTGAGATAACAAGGGTACCAAACTACCATCCTGCAGATGTCCTGATATGGAAGAATTTGGATGAGGCAGTACCATGTGTTTGTGCAGTTACACACAGTCAGGCTAGGAGACAGGCATGTGGGTCTGGTAGCCTGGGGGAGACCCAGACAGACTATACTTGCAGCCAGGACTGGTGAGGTGGTTACTTCAAGGAGGGAGCTACCCTGTAGCAGTGAGACTGAAGGTAAGCCACAGCTGCTTGGGGGTACTGATGATCCCTTGGATAGAGTGACTGCAAAGGTAGAGGTGAGTAGTAGTACCCAGGCTGACAGTGAGGCACCACTGTCGGAGGATGTCAGACTTCCTGTAGAAGGGGAGCTTGGAAGGGTTACAAGGAGAGAGTTGAGACAGGCTCAGCTCTCAGACCCTACATTGCAAGGCCTGAGGCAGGTAGCTAGGGGGAGGTACCTGATTCTTGAGGAAAGGGGGAATCTGTATACTGGGACAAAGGGTACAGAGAATGGAACCCTGAGGGAGGGCTAGAAGGTGAGAGAGTACAGCAGTTGGTAGTGCCTTAGAGCCTACAGTCTGTCTCTTCTAGCCATAGCCAATGATATTCCCTTTGTAGGTCATATGGGCGTAAAACTTACAAAGACGCATATTATGCAGATCTTCTATTGGCCTAGAATTTCCAGAGATGTAACAGGGTACTGCAGGAATTGTGAGCAGTGCCAAAAGGTAGGCAAGGCAGGAGACAAGGTGAGAGCTCCTTTGATGCCTTTGCCTGTGATTGAGGAGCCATTTCAGAGGTTGCAATGGATATTGTGGGTCCTCTGAGTACCCCAAGTTCCACAGGGAAAAGGTATATCCTAGTGGTAGTGGATTATGCTACATGATACCCTGAGGCAGTGGCTTTGTCCTCCATTGAGGCAGGCAAGGTGACAAATGCTTTGTTAGAGATTTTCAGCAGGGTAAGTTTCCCAAAAGTAGTACTGACCGACAGAGGTGCCAATTTCATGTCACACCTGCTGGCTTGTCTGTGAAAGTCCTGTGGGGTGAAGCACATGAAGACCACCCCCTACCATCCCCAGACTAATGGTTTTGTTGAGAGGTTAAACTCTACAATCAAGTCCATGTTATGGGCATTTGCAGATCAGTTTAAGAGGGAGTGGGCAAATATTTGCCCCATCTATTGTTTGCTTACAGAGAGGTTCCCCAGGAATCCACAGGTTTTTCACCCTTTGAGTTGCTGTATGAGCATAGGGAGAGGGGACCTCTAGATTTAATTTGAGATGAGCGGGAAGGTGAGTGCGAGTCTCACAGAGAGTCTGTTGTGGCATACATCCTGAACCTCAGGACAAGGCTCAGGGAACTCATGGGCTTGGCCCAGGAGAACCTGGCAGAAACTCAACAACAGAAAAAGGTGTGGTATGACAGGAATACTCGAGCTAGAGAGTATGCTGTGGGGCAGCAGGTAATGGTTCTCATTCCTGTCAGACACAGCAAGCTGCAAGCAGCTTGGGAGGGAACCCTACAAGGTGGTAAGAAAGGTAAGTGATGTTAACTACATGGTGGAACTGCTAGGCAGAAGGCAGGGGCACAGATTGTACCATGTTAACATAATGAAACCTTACCATGATAGGGAGACCCTTGCGCTGAGCATTTGCAGTGGATTGCAGGAGTCTGAAGGAGATCTGGGGACTGATCTCCTCAGTGAGGGTCGGGCTGACACCTCAGTGGAAGGGGTAGCAATGTCCCAGCAGCCATCTCCTACCCAGGTTTGAGAAATCCGAGCAGTGTTGCAGGAATTTGGGGACATGTTCACTGGGAAACCAGGGTGCACCCACCTGGAGCAGCACCAGGTGGATACAGGACCCTAAAGGCCTATTATGCAGACCCCTTATAGAGTGCCTGGTAGAGTCAAGCAGACTCAGAGGGAGGACAGACTCAGAGGGAGGAGGTACAGGAGATGTTGGAACTAGGGGTGATTGAAGAGTCCAACAGTCCCTGGGCCTCACTGGTGCCAAAGAAGGATGGCAGCACCAGGTTCTGTGTGGACTAAAGGAAATTAGCCACACAGAGTCAGATGCTTACCCACATGGCTAGGACAGATGAGGCTCTAGAGCAGCTGGGTGGGGCTAAGTATCTTACAACCATTGAGCTTACCAAGGGTTACTGGCAGGTGCCCTTGACTCCCAGTACTAGAGAGAAGTCAGCCTTTGTGACTCCATTTGGCTTGTATGAGTTCACAAAGATACCATTTGGGATGAAGAATGCCCCAGCAACTTTCCAGAAGCTGATAGATCATATCCTAGCAGGAGGGTTTGCCCTTGCTTACCTAGATGATATTGCCATCTACAGCCGTTCCTGGCCCTAGTACCTTCAGCATGTCAGGGAGGTGCTGGGCAGACTATAGAGGGCAGGGTTGACCATCAAGCTGAGCAAATGTCAGGTGGGTATGGCAGAGGTCTCCTACCTAGGACATAGTGTGGGGAGTGGTAAGATAAGGCCAGAACCTGCCAAAGTAGAAGCCATTTAAGCATGGCCTGCACCTGTTACTAAAAAGCAGGTGAGGATATTTTTAGGGACAGCAGGGTACTACAAAAGGTTCATCCCCAGTTATAGTACCATAGCTGTTCCCTTCACAGACCTGCCAAGGAAGAATAGGCCAGATAAGGTAGTGTGGACCCCAGCATGTGAGCAAACATTCCAGAAGCTTATGCTTTGGGAGGACCCCCTATGTTAGCCAGTCCAGATTACAGCAAATAATTTGTTGTGCAGGTGGATGCTTTGAACCATTGGGTGGGGGCTGTACTTGGCCAGATTTCTTCAGAGGGGGAAGAGCACCCAGTGGTTTATCTCAGTTATAGGCTCCAATCCAGGGAGGAATGCTATGCACCTCTAGAAAAGGAATGTCTAGCCATAGTGTGAGCACTGCAGAACCTTCAGCCTTATCTGTATGGAAGGAAATTTATTGTTATGACAGATCACAACCCCATAACATGGTTAAACAGAGCCAGCCAGCAAAATGCCAAGTTGCTAAGATGGAGCCTGGGGTTGCAAGCTTATGATATGACCATGCAGCACCGCAGTGGGATTAACAATGCCAATGCAGATGGGCTCTCAAGACAGGGAATGGGGGTAAGGTACACTCAGATAGACCTAACTCCCTCAAGCAGCGTTTCTCAAGGGTCACTTGAAAAACTAGCTTGTATTCTCTGGGGGGGGATATCTGAAGATTGGGTGAAAATAGGTGAAGGCTGCCAGCCTAGCCAGATAGAATTTTGGAGATAATTCTGTCATCTGCAAATATTAATGTAAACCACAGGCTTGTTGTCTTAAATGGTAAAAATAGTGTTACGTGTGGAACTGGAAAAAATGTAACAGTGCACTCTACTGACCAAGTAAAGCATGTTGTGAATCTTTGATGTTAAAACTTGGAGTCAGTAAGTCTAGAGTGAGGCATCCTGCCTATTGATTTAAGGCCAGAGTTAATGGCCAGAATTTGCATGCATAAATGTCCTTTATTGCTTTGGTTTCTGCTCAGAGGTGAAGAATGTAAATGTAGTTTGTTACCCTGGAAACCCAGGGAAGTGTGAAGAATGTAAATGCAGTTTCTGTTACCCTGGAAAGCCAGGGAAGTGAGAAGAATGATGTAATGTGAACCAGGAATGTGATTTTAAAAACAGAGAATCAGAGAGCATTAAGCATTTTTAGTCTTGACCATCCAACTGACCAGCACTGTCTTGCTCTATATGTAAGTTTATCTTAGACTTTTGTGTCTTTCTCTTAGTCTAATCTTTCTAGTTTCTAGCTATTTCTGTGTTTTTCTCTGAAATCTTGACTAGCAATGTGTAGTAAAAAGTATTGTCTTATGTTTTGACTATTTGTTGTTAAATGTTTTGAAACCCTTTCAACTGTGGCTGTTTTTGTAGAGGTAATTTAAGCTCTTTAGAGTACTTGCATGCCTTGGGTAAAATTGTACAAAGCCACTTCAATAGCTTTAGCCTTGGACTATACTACCAATTGGATAATAATATTGCACAGTAATAATTGGACACCCTTTTAAGGGCCTTTGAGTAGCTGATAAATATTAGTGGGTGGTGGCAGCTGGCACTACTGTATAGTCTGGAGAAAAAGGGGCACAGCTGGAGAACCTGTGCCAGCCTTCCACATGAGTGTCTGTGTGGTTGTATAAACTCTTCTCAAAGTGTGTGTGTGTGTTTGTGTGTGTGTGTCAGCTACTTGGGCAGGGATACGAAGCACTGGTTGGACAGAGAGGGTGCTGGAGGTTTTAGCTTGCCCAATACACTGAGATCTTCACCCTATAGCTGTGCCAGTGGGAGTCTTATTGGGGACCTGGAGAACAAGTGAGCGACCAGCCCCAGACTGACTGTGATCTCTGCGTGCTCTTAAGGGGAAATTGCACTTTACTGTGTGTATATGTTATCCTTTCCTCCTATATAAGACGCCCCTCACTGGTGTTAGTGGTGAGGATTGAGGCTCCTTGATTGCTGGGCCAGGGTGCGGGTGTCACACATGACATCATTATCATCATCATCTTCTTTCTGCTGTTCCCGTTAGGGGTCGCCACAGCGGATCATCTGTTTCCATTTCTTCCTGTCCTCTGCATCTTGCTCTGTCACACCAACCACCTGCATGTCGTCTCTCTCATCACATCCATAAACCTTATCTTAGGCCTGCCTCTTTTCCTGTTACCTGGTAGCTTCATCCTTAGCATCTTTTTCCCAATATACTCAGCATCCCTCCTCAGCACATGTCCAAACCAGTGTAATCTTGCCTCTCTGGCTTTGTCTCCAAACCTTCCAACCTGGGCTGACCGTCTAATATACTTATTCCTAATCCTGTCCACCCTCGTAACACCCAGTGCAAATCTTAACATTTTTAACTCTGCCACATCCAGCTCTAACTCCTGCCTTTTTGTCAATGCCAATGTCTCCAACCCTCTTGTAGACCTTCCCTTTCACTCTTACTGGTACTAGTCTGTCACAAATCACTCCTAACACTTTTCTCCACCCAATCCATCCTGCCTGTACTCTCTTCTTCACCTCTCTTCCACACTCACCATTACTCTGAACTATTGATCCCAAGTATTTAAACTCATCCACCTTCGCCACCTCTACTCCTTGCATACTCACCATTCCTCTATCCTCCCTCTCATTCACACACACACATTCTGTCTTAGTCCTGCTGACCTTCATTCCTCTTCTCTCTAGAGCATATCTCCATCTCTCCAGGGTCTCCTCCACCTGTTCCCTACTCTCACTACAGATCACAATGTCATCTGCAAACATCATAGTCCACGGGGACTCCTGTCTGATCTAGTCTGTCAACCTGTCCATCACCATTGCAAATAAGAAAGGGCTCAGAGCTGATCCTTGATGTAATCCCACCTCCACCTTAAACGCATCCGTCACTCCCACCGCAGACCTCACCGCTGTCACACTACCCTCTTACATATCTTGTACCACTCTTACATACTTCTCTGACACTCCCGACTTCCTCATACAGTACCACAACTCCTCTCTAGGCACCCTGTCATATGCTTTCTCTAAGTCTACAAAAACACAATACAACTCCTTCTGACCTTCTCTGTACTTCTCCATCAGCATTCCCAGAGCAATCATCGCATCTGTAGTGCTCTTTCCCGGCATGAAACCATACTGCTGATCACTAATCATCACGTCCCTTCTTAACCTAGCTTCCACTACTCTTTCCCATAACTTCATGCTGTGACTGATCAGTTTAATCCCTCTGTAGTTACTACAGCTCTGCACATCACTCTTATTCTTAAAAATTGATACCAAAACACTTTTTCTCCATTCCTCAGGCATCCTCTTACTTTCCAAGATTTCATTAAACAATCTGGTTAGAAACTCCACTGCCATTTCACCTAAACACCTCCATGCTTCCACAGGTATGTCATCTGGACCAACAGCCTTTCCATTCTTTCTCTTCATAGCGATCCTTACTTCCTCCTTGCTAATCCATTGCACTTCATGATTCACTATCCCCACATCATCCAACCTTCTCTCCCTCTCATTCTCTTCATTCATCAACCCCTCAAAGTACTCTTTCCATCTGCTCAACACACTCTCCTCGCTTGTGAGTATGTTTCCCTCATTATCCTTTATCACCTTTACCTGTTGAACATCTTTCCTAGCTCGGTCCCTCTGTCTAGCAATCAGTACAGGTCCTTTTCTCCCTCCTTAATGTCCAACCTTTCATACAACTCTTCATATGCCTTTATCCTTAGCCTTCGCCACCTCTGTCTTTGCTGTGCACCTCATCTCCTTATACTCCTGTCTACTTTCTTCATCTCTCTGACAATCCCACTTCTTCTTTGCCAACCTCTCTCTGTATACTCTCCTGCACTTCCTCATTCCACCACCATGTCTCGTTGTCATCCTTCCTATGTCCAGATGTCATCCCAAGAACCTTTCTAGCAGTCTCCCTTACTAGCTCTGCTGTAGTTGCCCAGCTGTTTGGTAACTCTTCACTGCCACCCAGTGCCTGTCTTAACTCTTCCCTGAACTCCACCTCACAATTACCCTTTTTCAATTTCCACCATTTGATCCTTGGTGCTGCCCTTACACTCCTCCTCCTCTTCTTGCTCACCAACGTCATCCTATGCTGCCTAACTTCACTTTCCCTGGTCACCACTTTACAGTCTCCAATCTCCTTCAAACTGGCCCTCCTACATAAGATATAATCCACCTGTGTGAATCTTCCTCCACTCTTGTATGTCACGCTATGCTCCTCCCTCTTGTTAAAATATGTATGCACCACAGCCATGTCCATCCTTTTCACAAAATCCACTACCATCTGACCTTCTGCATTCCTTTCCTTAACACCATACCTACCCATCACTTCCTCATCCCCTCTGTTCCCTTCACCAACATGCCCATTGAAATCTGCTCCAATCACCACTTTCTCACCCTTGGGTACAGTCATCACCACTTCATCCAACTTGCTCCAAAATTTTTCTTTCTCATCCATCACACACCCAACTTGTGGAGCATATGCACTAACAACATTCATCATAAATTAACAAATAGAAGCCAGTGAGAAAGTGAGTGTCCTTCAGCTAGCATCACTGTAAAGACATTTTTTGTACCACTAGACTTATAACGCACTAGCTTTTCTTCACAAGGCAGAGCAACACATTTAAGAAAGTGATATGCAGTTGTAACATTTGAACACTGGAAATGCACAGGGATTTGTAATGCAGCCCTGTAAATGAACAGATAACATACTTAGAACAAAAGTACAGTAGTTTACACTCCAGAAGTGGGCAATCTAGAAAATAGCCCAGCAGCACCATTCAAAGTAGAAAAGTAAAAAAAAAAAAAAAAAAATTGCCCAGAAAACTTTTTTCCCCAACTAGATACTAGTCCATAATGGTTAACTCACAGTGCTAATTCCGTAAAGGGCAAAACATTGCTCCAACAGGCATTGTCGCCATTTATCAGGAATTATTCTAATTCACTGAACTATGTAAAACTCTGCAAACAAGCCACAAGAGTTTATTTCAGAAGTATCAAGTTTAACCATAATGTACTGTAGTCTGCAGACCAACTGCAAGCACCCCAATCAGATATTTACAGCAAGCAAAACCACACATTGTTAAAAAGTCTATGCAGTTAGCCTCTATATCTAGCCCCCTCTCTTTACTACCTAGAAGTCTGCATCAAAAGAACAAATTAAGACGCGCTTCACATCATCAGACATCTGGAGAAGAGACCAATGAAGAGGCAAATTATTCACTATCTATCATGGAATTAAAATACAATAAATCTGCGAGTACAGCTCCCCACCGCTACCATTCGACTTCTTGAACAGTTTGCCAAGTGAGTGCCCAGGTGGTGAGAGTTTACTTCATTAAACCTAAAGGTGACAAGAAAGCATTAACTCAAAGAACAGATCTACCAGACTCCCAATCCGACAAGTACTTAGATAGTGTCAGTCTCATTCTCGCTATACAGACATTTGCTAAGCTAGCTGCTGCTGTGCTTAGTGCACTACCTGCTGCTGCTGTTTTCTTCCTAAGTCTTCCTTCCCACTCTTGTATCACAGCTATCGTCTATCCAATTCCAGGACCAGTAGTCCTTCTGATGTGATCTCTCAGACACATGCTGTTGATATGACATCTTCTTTGGTTGTCTGCCAGCCTGCCGCAAGTCACGGGTGGGCTGCAGCTGTAAACAACTTTTGTTTTTTTTTTAAGCTCTTCGACTATGACAGGCAGTTGGGCACTGCCACACTGTCCCACAATACTGATGTCATCACACGTACCCATGCACGTTAATGATTTTGCATGAAATGGTGGCAATGGGTGATGATATCAGTGTTGACTAAAAAATGTAAATAAACTATATAAGAAAAAAAAATCTGGATTTGAAGGGGTCACTCAGGAATTCTTGGCACCCTATTATTTCTCCCCCAAAAATGGGAAATACCAAAGGAAATTGGTATGGGTGAGAGGTATGCATGTAATATAGCTTAAGTAATTAGATTTTTGGTAGAGCTACATCATTGATAACATCTTCGTCTTTACATGTATGCAAGAGAGTACAGTATGATGATATAATGATACTTGGAAGTAGAAGTGAGAACCTGATAAGGATGCAGTAATTCCTGACCAGATGGATGATACAGGGAAAAAATAGGTGGGTATCAAGGCTTCCCCATCCATGGAAAGTCAATTATTTCCCCTGTCAGGTCCACCCTGGAGGGCATTACAATACTGAGAAAATGGTCGATGTATTTCATTTTTAACTATGATAAAAATCTGTTTTTAATTTGTTTGTGCTTTTTTGATGTGAAATATTTCTTCCATAGCTTGTTTTGGCAGAGTGAGGAATGTTACAGTCCCAGTATGTCTAAAGTCATTTTGTAGCAACAAAATAAATCAGGAAGTAATATTAGCTGCCATGCTTCCCTTGAGAATTTGCTAAATAAAAAAGGAAGACAACACATTGGCAAAGTGGATAGCATTGTTGCCTCACAGCAAGAAATTCCCTGGTTTGATTCTTAGCTGGGGTGCCTTCTATATAGAGTCTTCATGCCCTCCCAGTTTTCACGTGAGTTTTCTTTGGGTGCTCCTGTTTCCTCCCACATTCCAAAGACATGCAGTAGGTGGACTG
This sequence comes from Protopterus annectens, assembly GCF_019279795.1. Classification (NCBI taxonomy): domain Eukaryota; kingdom Metazoa; phylum Chordata; order Ceratodontiformes; family Protopteridae; genus Protopterus; species Protopterus annectens. The sequence continues at coordinate 1,374,955,829 of NC_056746.1, forward strand.
GGCACTCTAAATTGGCCATAGGTGTAAGCATGCATGCGCATGTGTGGTGTGGAAGGGCTACCCCTGCAGTACTAACCACCCAGTGGTGTAAACTTTGGCTCTAGATGATTGTCACTGTTGAAGTGACACCCCGACCCCATGTGCAAAATGTGAAAAGGGTTGATGGATAGACAGAAAAGAAGTGTATAGCTGGAGTAAATGAAAGGAAGCATGTTATTGGTTGTTACATGAGTACGTCATTTTTAATGCATAAAGAACATGAAGGAAGACTGGTAGTTTACTTAAGCTAGTATATGGCTGGCAAATTTAAGTATCTGTGTGTGTTTTTTAATGAGAAAACAAAGCATCAGTTTTTTTTTTTTTATTTTGCTTGGCAGATTCAGTATAGTGCTGCTGTTCACTGCATTCCATTATCGCAAGATGGTGTCTTATGTGGCTGTGGCCTCTTCTGCTCCTGTTCTTTTCGTTGTTCATGTCCTGTTCATGTTTGAGTGTAGAAGTATGTATTGGTATGCGTCCATTTTTCTTTTGGAGTCCGTTTATGGCTGGGTGTATAGCAAAGATGCAACCTTGGTGTTGAATGAACCATTCGGACCATTGGACTTGCGTGGTGTAGCTCGGAGCAGCTGGGATCTTTGGTCAGGTTGTGGCTGTTCAGGCCTACATGTGGGAGGTGCTCTGAGAGGAGCAGATGGTGGACACCGAGTGTCTGTTGGTGTCCGATGGTGTTGTGATGGATCTGGATGTGGTTTCAGTGGTGGGAACTGGACCAATGCTAGTGCAGAGATGAAGTTGGGATGGTGTGGATGGTGAAGAGTGATTGTGGGTGGAGGCCTTTGGATGAAGAGTAGCACCAAGGATGGAACCAATTGTCTGCTGGATATGTGCTGATCTGGACTTTTGATTTTTGGTTTTGTTGGGTCAGGGGAAACTGGACTCTACTGAGATTTGTCGGTGTGGAGATGGAGCTTCAGTTGGCTTGGACTCTGTGTGGTGTGTGTGTGTGTGTGTATGTGACTCTGTGGTGTGTGTGTGTGTGTCTGTATTGTTTCATGTGTTTACATGTTTGTTTTTGCAAATGGTTCTGTGTTGTGATTATCCATGAGCTTGAAGAAACAACATTTCATTCAGCTGTACACTTTTTGATTGTATGGTCTGAATGACAATAAAGTTTTATTTGATTTGATTAATACAATGGAATGGTTGTGGTTATTTCTCTTTTTTTTATTACATTGCTTTGTAGCAGTACTCTGTTATATGACCATGGTTATAGTTTGTTGACCAAGTGATTTCAATGTCACTGTCTGTGCAAGGAGTATTTATAACCACTACTGCTGCATACTTTATTTACTGTTTAGAGGCTCAGTGATGTTATTTGCTAGGGGAACTGTTAGCAGCAGCTAACTTGTTGCATCTAATTTCACTTTGATGGATGCGTGCATTTTATTGAGGTTATGACTGTTTACAATGGAGGCATTGGATAGTGTTTATCTTTACTATGGAAAATGTAGCTAGGACAGTGAGCAAATTCTCCACGGTTCTGTTACTCACTGAAGAGAGAACGGTGTAGGGTCATGATGTATGTCCGTGCTTTTGGAAGATCCAGTAAGTTCATAGGTGTGTACTAGGTCAGTGGCCCTGAAGCCTTTACAAGCCTAGACAATAGAGATGCCCTGGCATTGTGCCGCCCGATGTTAGTTCCCAGTGCCTCTGTTGAGTACAGCCACTGGACTGATCCCTGGGGTGAGCTTTCTATTTCTCATCCACTCACATAAAGGTTTCTCTTGAAGAGGCCCAGTGAGGTGCTCTGCTTGACATGTATGGGAAGTCTGTTCCAGAGTATGGGCAGTCTCTGGGTTTTGAACCTGTCCCTCCAGCATGTTCCATTGATTTTGATAATGAGGTTGAGGTCTCTGGAGCATGTGGTGCAGAGAGATTGGGATTTCTTTAGATGTAGCATTTCTATCAGAGCTGGGTCAGACAGGGCTTTGCAAGTCAAGCAGAGATTGCCTTGTAGTAGACAATATGAGACCGAGAATAGCTGGAGTTTTGAGTCTGTCCATGTAGGATATGTTTAAGGCCTAGGATCCACTTCGTGATGTACTTTTGTGGCCTCTCCTGCTGTTGCAGGTGTCTAGTGAGGTACATGCCAAATGAGGTATTATGCTCTGACTGGTCTAATGAGGGAAGAGTAGAGAGAGATGATTACCTCTTTCTTCCTGGATGCAAAATCCTTGGTAATGAGATGTGCCACATAGAAGGACTTTGACTACAGTGGCAATGTGGTGGTCGAAGGAGAGGTTGCTGTCAATGTGTGTCCCTAGATCTCATGTAACGCCTTCAGTGCTCAGTGGGCTCCCATCAATGTGGTAATTAGTGGGAACGGAGTTTTTCCCAAAGCAGATGACGAGACATTTTTTGGCATTAACTTAAGGCCATGGTTTGACATGGATAGAAAAACTTCCCATTGGTCTCAATGAGGCCTTTCTGTAGGGTGTCTGCATCACTTGGGGAGTTAATAATGGCCCCCAGCTTGTAGTAGTCTGTGAACTTGGTCAGCCAGATTCCCTCCGTGTTGGCCTGGGCTTTTGAGAAGTAGATGCCAAACAGGAGAGGACCCAGGACTGATCCGTATGGGACTCCACTTGTGACTGGTTGGCAGTCTGACTTGGAGTCGGCCACTTTCACACTGTGGGTTCTATCTGTGAGCCAGCTTGCAACCCACCTAATGATATAGGGGTTGATGCCTAGTTTGGTGAGGTTATCAGCAATTCCTGAGTAAGGAATCGTATCAAAATCCCTGGCCAGATTGAGGTAGGCTGTATGAACTGCCTTACCCTCATCCACAGCTCTGGTGACTGACTCAAGAAGTCAACCAGGTTGAGCAGGCATGGTCTACCTTTCACAAAACCAAATTGTGTGGGATCTAGAGTGTGGAGATTCCTTGTATCCTTGTTAATTAGGTCCATGATGATTCTCTCCATAGCCTTACATATCAGATTCATCAGGCTAATGGGGCGATAATTCCCAGGGTCTGTAGTCGCTCCCTCTTTATGGAGAGGGATGACTGTAACAGTGTGCCATTTGGTAGGGACAAAGCCTGAAGTGAGGCTGTGAGTGAACAGGGCACACAGATGTGGTGCGAGTTCACTTTGTAATTCATGTAGTACACAGTCAGGGATATTGTCAGGTCCCATTGAAGCTGTATTCTTGGCCTTGGACAATGCAGCTTTAACCTGTGCTGCAGTAATGCTGGGTGCCTGGCATTCATCTGGTATTGTGATTGGTCCTTTGGGGGGGGTGAAGTTGGCACTGAATCTGTTGGCCAGTATGTTGGCAATATCTGTTGGCTCAGTATAGGAGGTACCATTGTGCAGTAACTCAGAGCAAACCTGGGTATTGCCGTGGATATTCTTGATATAACTATAGAAGGATTTGTGGTTGTTTTTCATGTCTGCCTTCATAGCTGGCTTTAGAGGTTTTGATGAAGAATCTCAACTTTTTGTTGAGGCTAATAAGGGAGTTTGGGACTTCTCCTTTTTCTGCAAGTTTCTTCATTCTGTTGTAGAGTTTTATTAATGGCAGCGGACCACAAGGTTGCCTTCCTTTTTTGGAGGAGAGCATCTTGGTTCTGTTTGGTATGGCTAGTTCCATGCATTTACATATATGTTTGTACAATGCATTGGTGTATGATTTGGCAGTCATGCATCCATTTTCCATTGGCATGAGTGCCGTGAAGTTAGCCACCTTTGTTTTTAGGAGACCAAAGTCAGCTTTGGAGAAGTTTTTTCATGGAGGTTACTTTTGTGGGGTGGGTGAGATGTGGATTTCCATGGTGATTAGTTTGTGGTCGGATCTAACCAGGGAGGAATTGACTATTGGTGTAGAGCAACGGTTGTCCAGGTTAGTAATAACCGAGTCAAGGATGTTGCTTCCTCTAGTGGAGGTAAGAATGAGCTGATCCAGGGCATTGGAAATGATGAATTCTAGGAAGTGTTGGGCTAGTGTATTGGTGCAGGAGTAGTTTTCCTATTTGATGGAGGGGTAGTTGAAGTCACCTATTATGAGAGTGTTGGGTTGGATCTTAATAGTTTCCAGGGTGCTAAGGAACTTGGAGTGAGAGTCTTGGGACATGGTTGGGGACCTGTAGCAGGCTGTGACCTGGATCGCTGTCTTACCCAGTGTTAGTTGTACCTGAAGTATCTTAGATGTGTTATGATGGGCTACTAGTCTGGAGGTGTGCAAATCCTTTATGCATATGGAAACACCACCACCTTTGGATCTTCGGTCCATGTTTTGGGGCTGATAGGTGTGGAGTGAGTTATAGCCTGGTAGCACAGGAATGCTTTCTGTTGCTTTAAACCAGGTCTCCATTACAGCACAAATTTCGATGCTCTCCATTTTGAGGAGTGCATCTTGAGATTTAGACTTCTAGTGTTGAGCATCATGACCCTCAGATTGCATTTATTTATAGCTGTAATTTGGTCTTTGGAACAACACCTAAAAAAAGCATTATAGGAGTGGCAAGAGCCTTTGCCAGTACCCAGAAACCCAGGGTTGACAGATGCAGGCCATCTCTGGGCAAAGCATTGAGGTCTGTCAGTCATGTCATCCCAAGCAGACAGATACTGGATCCCCTTAGAATGACACCAGAAACTTAGCCAATTGTTGAAGTCAATCATTTTCTGCTTGTACTGCGGTATCATTCTGGGTGACCGTAGGATGCTGCTAGGGTCATACCTGCCTGGACCACATAATCTGAGAGTTCCACCATGTCTCTCTTCATGTAGTCCAGGGAAGTGTGTCTCAGGTCATTTACACCTACATGGACAATGACAGAGTCATACTTGTACTTGTTGTGGAGTGACCCGAGTGCATGTGTTGTGTCGGATTCTGGCACCTGATAGACAGTTGACTGTTACCTTCTCCTTGTTCAACCTAGTGAGTAGGATGTCAGTGTGCCTCACTATTGAGTCACCTATGATTACTGTATTGGGCAAGCTGTTTTGTCTTAGGGGCTTAGTTTGAGGGGCACACTGTGTAGGTAAGCTGTGTGTCTTGTGGTTTGTGCTGTGTTGTAGTGGTCAAGTGTGTTTCTGCCTTGGAGGCCCCTGCTGTTTGTGTAGATTTCTATTGAGAGCCTCCATGATAGTGTGTGTGTGGTTTGTGTTTTTATGTGAGGGCTGTGATGGTGGGTGTTCTGGAGGGCAATGTGTTTCATGTGGTGTGGTGCAGGTGTTGACCTCCTCTTGACCAGCTATTCTGGTCTTTGCTGGAGAGTGTATGGCTTCCAATTTGGAGATACAAGTGCATCTCTGACAAGTCTGAGTGTTGAGAGGTAAGAGGAGAGGGTGGTCTGTGTACACGAAGCAGTTTCTACACTGTCTTAGAATGCCCAAGTTCACCAGGTTAATAGGAGAAAGCACAGTGAACTGACCTTTAGACATGCCAGGAGGGATGGTCATCATTACTTAGTACTTAAGCGGTTTCCTTATAGGACGTCTTGTGCTGATAGCACTTGTGTGCTACAGTAATTACTACAAAAAGCCTGATGAAGTGCTAGGTGAATAAGCTAATTTAAAGTGCAAGTGAGAAGAAAACTAGCAAGTTCTAAGTGAAAAATTTAAGAGCAGACTTTCTGTTTTTTAAACCAGAAAGTTGAAAGGGATAGAAAAACTTCCCAAACGTCCAATAAACTACAGTTTCAGAGCCAGAAACAAATCCTCTTGTGGTAGATAGGCTACCTAGTGCTTACCACTCCCACTGATAAGTTGGAAGGCTTTCCTCCAACAAATAAAGGTCTGGGGAACTGAGAATCTTACAAAACAGTCCTGGATACAGCAAGTCTGTACGTGGACTTCTCTAGTAACAGGAAAGCTGGAAATAGTCTTACAGCTTTTTTAGTTTTGGTTTATGCAGAAAAAATCAGTTAAAACAGTAATAAAAACACTTTAAATGCAGTGCAAGCTAGCACACTTGAGTAGCAATATTAAAGCAAATACAGTTAAAATAAATGCAGTTAAATGAAAAAAAATGACTTCAATCAAGTGCAGAAAGCAGTATAAACAGAAAAAAAATCAAAATGGAGGCACTTAGTTTCTCTTTCTCCTTCCAGTTGCTCTTGTAGTCTGCAGTATGCTAAACTGGATCTATGAAGCTTAAACAAGCGCAAACACTAGTAAATAAGATGCAAATGATAAGAGCATCAAAGGGAACTAATACTTGCCATTAGAATGAACTAACAGATGTCTGATTTTTATCTTGTACTTATCTTGTCTGCTATATTGCTCATTTGCCACAAGCCTTGGTCTTAGCTGAAAGGGCTGCCAAGATCGGTCCACATGCTCATTTAACAAGTTCACAATTTTTTTTTTTTTTTTTACTGCAGAATAATCTTGGGCGCATTAAATGCGACTTCTACTCACTTTCCATGTTTCCAATCTTTCTTTTCCATATGTTACTTACTGCTGGATATTTTTCCATGCAGTTTAGTATCACTCATAACATCCCAGATCTGAGCAGTGAAAGTTTCTGCATAAACACCCTTCAGTTTTGTAAATATTTGAAGTTCAGCTGAGTACTGTTTTACATTCTGGGTTTTACAGTTCGTAGAGTTTACATGCTTCTTTGTACACTGTTAGGTCCTAGCTGAAAATAGCCTCCTCTGGCCCAGTTCATCTACTTGCTAAATGAATGGAATAAAGGAGCGGCCTTTGAGGATACATTTCTCTGCGTTCTGTAACAAAATATGCAGACTGACGTAGTTCAGGAAGCAGATTACAAGAAACTGCTTTAATACTGATGAATTTGTAGAAAGATGAAAAACTCGGACTGAAAGCAATTTAAAAGTTTGAGTCAGGTGTGGATGAGTCAGTCAGGCGCTGTCAAAATGTTTTGTTGAAACTTGAAAGAAAGTAGTAAAGAGACATTTTCAAAAAAAGAGCCAAAAATAAAAATTAAAAAAAGGAACTGGAAATAATCTCAGAGTGGTTGTGTAAACAAAACTGCCTGGCTTATTGGAGTTTAACAAGCAAAAAAGAATATCCAATGAAGTCATTTGGTCAAGAATGACAGATCAAACTGGTAATTAGCAGTTCCTTTTTTTTTTTAAGCTGCAGCCCTAACCCCCCCCCCCCCCAACACACACACACACACACACACACACACACACACACACACACACACACACACACACACACACACACACACACACACACACACACACACTCCATCTAGAGGTCAATGCCCCCTTCACCAGCTAGCCACTATAAGTAATTCTGAGGTTGTCAAATCTTTGGTTGTGTTGCCTGTTCAGACTTTCTCTCTTTTAAACAGATTTTTCTGGTCTGCGATAGAACATAGAAATGCCTAATAAAATAGACACTTTCATACACATTTCTGGGTAAGATGTCTGTAACAGTTTTACATACACTTTAAAATACTCTGCACAAAGTTTCAACTCCCAAAAATATGCTTTGTACTCCTTTTTGCAATACATTTAGCAAGGTAATAAGTCTGTACTCTGTTTTCTTATGAATTTGAGACAAATAATGTGTTCAGAAAAATAGTTTGTCAGAAGAATACTGTCTGTTTTTGGACATTCTGGTTTCCCCCCTTTCAGTTCACATATCAACTTTGCATTAGTTTTCTTAATCTCATTCTCTAAGTATGCAAAATGTGTTAATTGAATAAGCAATGTTCACTCCAGTGCTTTTATATTCTGTATAGAAACTGGAATACTAGAACATACAAACACAGAGTTGGCCTTTTTGAAAACATGCCTTTTCATTCTTAGGATAGAAAATTAATTCCTGCGGAGTGTGGTATATATAGTTTTAAACTTGCCCTTTTTTACTAAAATTTTACACAGTAGCAAAGAGTAAATCATTTTTTTCTAGATAGTGCACCAGACAACAGTAAATTCATAAAAGGATTAGTTGGCAAGATTTTGTAACTGCAGTGATGCCCTCTTATAATGGAAGGGAAAGGGTTAACGTTTTTATTAAACATCTTGGGTCCTGTGTGAAATCAAAAGATGAAATGGCTTGGCACTTGGCTTGTTTTTTGAGTTAGAATCCCTCAAAGAATACCTGTGCAAGTGCTTTCAGTAGCAGTGTAATCACTTGATCTGAATTTTAAAGTGTGCAGGTAGTGACCACACCTTATCAGCAGCATGCTGTCTCAGAAAAGGAAGCTAAATTCGGGCATCACATGACCGATTTTAGTTATGATTTGTAAGGTGTGCCAGTTTGGCAGGGATGTTTACATAGGACAGTATCTGTAATACAGCTTCTGGTGTCTGCAGATGCAAGAGAATATTCTAGTGATCCTTTCACAATAGAAGCTAGCATCAAAGCTATGGCAGCTTGGTCGATGTGAAAAAAAGAATGTCTCCATGCTACTAGCAGGCAGGCTATTGAAAGACATTAATATTGCAACCCTTTATCATTTCAAGATCACTGTTTTTTACACACTGCAGGTGGTAGTGAGCAATGGCTGTAATACTGAGCTTTACTGTCTTGTACGTGCCTGCTAGGCATGTCCTTTACTGAGATGTGTGTGTGTGTCTCTCCCCCGTAATGTTTGAGAACTGCTGAGTAATCGTTGAATTCTGGACTCCCTGCAGGCAGGTCACTTGAAATTGAACCTGATAGGTGGTGTTCCCACCCATTCAACTAAGGTATTATATTTTATTCTCTTAAGGATAGAGTTGTTTTGGTGGGAGGTCATTTGTGCTCATAAACTATACAACTGTATAGGCAAGCACAAAGCAGGGCAGGGGAAGGTAAATACTTCAGAGTTTTTTTTTTTTTTTAATTTGTGTACTGTGTGTGATCAGCCCAAGTTATTATGTACTTAATATGTATTACTTGGTCTCGAGTTGGCTTCCATGTGCTATTGAGTAAGTGCACCGTTTGCTTCAGCAAGACAGTTTGCAAATGAATACAACTTCCTTATAATTTGCTGACAGATCAGTATAATAACAGAAGCTTAGAAATGTGTGGCAGAACAACATGTGGATGTTAGCATGACAGGTTTATTGCATTCCATTAGTGCAACTGGCCATAAAATGTCATACTGCTTGGTCCAGCACCGCTTTAGGCTTTGACTTCCAGTAATATTAAGCGCCTTTGTTCTACAGCTTTATATTCTTCCTTTATTCAGAGCATACCTCTCACCCTCTTAGAGCAAGAAATCTCGACAAAGCCTTAAATAATAGTGGGACAAAGGCTCAAAAATAGAGGCAATTTTTAAATGCTTCTCTTTAGGAAGTCGATAGAATAACAGATTTTACAGTAGCATGAATTTTCTGAAGGGTCTGAAGTCTGAATTGTAAACATCTGTCATTATTTTCTGACCTCAGTTCTATATGATTTGCCAGAAAAATACAATTGTATAAGAAATGGGTTAAAAGTAGGAGGCAAAAATCTGGACTTTCTGTGAAAATCTGTACAGTTGTGAGGTATGATTCAGAGAGAAAAGCAGGATACTAAAAGCCCTGCAGTGTCGAGCTGAATTGGAGTGCAGTTTAACACATGGGAATGGAAAGGCTTGTGTATTTGTAGTGACTTTAAAATTGTGTTGACTGAGGTTAGCATATATAATTATCTTGAAATCTGTGTAGTTTTGAGTTATTACATTACCTTGTTTTGCTTTTGTTTTGTTACAGTGACATGTTTTTACTTCAGTTATATATTTGCTGTTTGCTCATGTTAATTGTGTAATCTTTTCTGCTAATATATTGCCTTATAAGCAAAAAGTGCATGCAAGAAAAGAGCAAATATTGGACTGAATAATGTGCTTTTTCTGCCAGTATGCATAAAGCTGGTGTATTCTAATACTCAGCCTTATAATCCCCTGTGGTGTCTCAACACACCAGCTAGAACGCTAGAGGTGCGCATGGATGGATAAACATAGGGGTTATAGTCTAGTGGACTGTGTTTTTTACTTTTTTTTTTTTTTTACTTTTTTTTAGATATGTCATTTTTTTTCTTGTAAATTGAATTGCATTTGTTTTGTTTTATTTTTGAGAAAAGGTAGAGGTGATTTAGTTAGTAAATACTGATAATCATTGGAGTTAGGGATTCCTTTTATGTCGCATTATAATTTTATGATCAGTAGGGAAATTCCTCTTTGGCAAGAAGAACATCTAGAAATAATCTTTTCAAGTTATACATCCAATAGATGCATCAAATTTGCTTGTGAATAACTTTTTAAACGTATATATGTAAACTTGTCACATTGTGACGGTAGTTTTATATAATCTTCGCTGCATAAAAAGGAGAGAAAATGACTCCCATACTGCAGCAAACAAGACTTTTGACTTCATTTTATGTGGTGTTTTATTTTCTTTAATATTTTTAAATTGTTATAAATCTTTTTCAGTTTTTTTTTTGTTGGAGTTGTCCAGATTTGCATTTCCTTAGTTTTGTTTTGAAGTGGTTGTATTTTGGAAGTAATTTAGAGTATAGATTAGTAGTACTTATTAGACCATGCAAAAAGCTACTATTTGTGTGTGGTAGTTTAAACATTTACAAGTCTTGATAAATTATTTGTTTTTAGGTTCACCAGTAAGTGCTAGGCTAGCTGCCCTAGTGACCTTGTCCATTTTAAGCCTAGCCAAAATCCCATTGGTGAGAATCAATCTTTGTGCCTTTGGTTTGTAAGGTAAACACCTTTCTTATTCCACTCCTCTTCATCTGTGTTCTTTCTGCTACATTCACCTTCCTTTCTTTCTAAAACTACGAGCTCTACTTACTTTTTATCTTACTTATGACTACCATAAATAAATTATGCCATAGCTAGCATAGATACTAAATTATTTGAAAAATACTCTAATTATTCTATGTAGGTAATCATTTTGTTATATTTATGCTACTATTATACAGAATTTTAATTAGTTACTGTTAAGTGAAACCCATGTATATAACTACACTAATCATTTTATTTCGTTCTACTTGAAATATTTTTGTACTGTGGAGTTTTTCTCCCTGGGCCTCCACTGAAAATGTGTTCTTTATGGCTCAGTTGGACTTTCCTGGTAAGCAAATGTCAAATAAATAAATAAAAATAAATAAACACCTTAACTGTTATACCATCCCCAACCCAATATTTGCTTCTGATTTCTGCACCAGTTTTATTAGTCCCTCCTGAAATGGGGATGAAACCAAAAAGGAAAAAAATAGTAAGCAAAACATTTGCCAAATTATGTACACTTAACTGTTACTAAAGAAGATGGAGGAAGTTGTGCGTTATGCATTTTTCTGACAAAAGAAATCTGTAACTGCTATGATTATTGATAGTCCCACCACATTTCCTCAATATTTTTTCTTTCAGATTTTAGGAGGGATGAAGCAAATTTTTAGCCAAAATCAGGGGAGGTTGAAAAATCGACTGTAATCTGACTTCACACCAGTGCATTTGGTGGCCACAAAACCACCTTGCAAGGCGACATCATGTTTTCACGTGTAAACAAGTATTAGAACCTCTCTTTACAGGTACTAAAATTGATCATGTGATTGCTTTTGGTGGTTTTGGACATTTTCTCTGTTTTCATCCATATTTGCTGAAATTTGTAATCTCTGAAGAATTCTTCAAAAGATACGTGATTTCTTTCTCTGGATTTCCTTTGTTTACTGGAACAGCATTTGACTTGTAAAATGGGCAGAATAATAATGAACTGCTTTAGAATGTCATCAGCTAATGTCGACTTCTGTACTGGATTCAAGTATTTCTTATCTGAATTGGATAATGGTGCCTTTTCAGTCAGTGATGGAAAATAGGAATTTTGTATTGCTTCCCTCATATCTTGTGGGTCCCCACTTCTCCTTGGTATCTATTTCTTGGAAGTTAAAGCCTATGGCAAGGGCCACTGGCTTACTAAGTTTGCTGATGATTGCAAGCTAGGAAAATCAAAGACCCTCCCCCCAAGATACTAACGTCTTACAGGAAGGTTTAACACAAACAAATGACTAGTGCCACAGCTGTAGCTTAAAACTCACTGCCAAGAAATGCATAATAGTTACTTTTGTGAAGCTGGCCATCCAGGAAAACTACCTCATTGATAAAATACTGCTAAAAGTAAACACAGTAGTCAGGGATTTGGGGACTCGTGTAGATAGTAACCTGGCGTTCAACCAACATGTGTCAAAGTTTGTAAGAAAATCATTCTGTGTTACTCAGCTTTTAAGCAAGGGTTTGGCATCTTGGTCCAGAGAAGTCATTATGCCACAGTAGTCAGCCACCATCAGACCCATCACTGTAGTCGGCCACCATCAGACCCATCACTGTAGTCGGCCACCATCAGACCCATCACTGTAGTCGGCCACCATCAGACCCATCACTGTAGTCGGCCACCATCAGACCCATCACTGTAGTCGGCCACCATCAGACCCATCACTGAGTCGGCCACCATCAGACCCATCACCGAGTCGGCCACCATCAGACCCATCACCGAGTCGGCCACCATCAGACCCATCACCGAGTATAATGCCCCCTTCTGACAACTGGAAATATCCACAGAGGTTCCTCACAAAGAATCCCGTACATAAACACAAAGTCCTATGCAGATTACCTCAAAGCCCTATCTTTATATTGTTTCCTACACATTGCTGAGAGGAGATTTATGTCTGCCATACAAGGCATCCTTGGCTCCCATTCTGATGGGCCTTTTGCATATCCTCAAAACGAATGCACCACAACTGCTACATCTAAGGATTAAAACTTTGCTTGCCACATAAGTTGAACATATTGAAGGGATATATACTTATCCCTGTTCTCTGGAATAGGCTTCCCATCCATGAGATGCATCTCCTGTTCCTAGCCCTATTCAAGTGCAACCTGGACCAGTGATTGGGAAATCAGAAAGTCACCTCTGGTCTGACACCTACATCTTTGATGGTCAGCAGCTATTTATATATATATATATATATATATAGATATATATAGATATATATGTATATGTATATATATATATATATATATATATATATATATATATATGGGTCTATATTATAAGCTCGAAAGCTTGAAAGACCGAACACTCTTTTATCAATCTGTAAACATCGAAACCACTAAATAGTGAAGACACGGAACAGTGATTTTTTTTTTTTTTTTTTTTTTTTTTTTTTTTTTTTTTCCCCAGGGGAAAAAAAAATCACTGGGCCGTTTTTTGGGACTTTGTCATTTCCTCCTCTGTGATGTGATGTCAGAGTTGGTATATTTAAGTAAGGGGGTGTGGGGTGCATAGCCCCCCCATGTTAATTTGTTTGCTGTTCCATGTCTTCGCTATTTAGTGGTTTCGACGTTTAAAAGCTTCATAAAAAAGCGTTCACTCTTTTAAGCTTTCGAGCTTATAATATAGACCCATGTGTATATATATATATATATATATATATATATATATATATATAAAATATGTATATAAATGTGTGTGTGTGTATGTGTGTATATATATGTATATATATATATATATATATATATATATGTATGTATATGTATATATATATATGTGTATATACATATGTATGTATATGTATGTATATGTATATATATATATGTGTATATACATATGTATGTATATGTATATATATATATGTGTATATACATATGTATGTATATGTATGTATATGTATATATATATATATATGTGTATATACATATGTATGTATATGTATGTATGTATATGTATATATATATATGTGTATATACATATGTATGTATATGTATGTATGTATATGTATATATATATATATGTGTATATACATATGTATGTATATGTATGTATGTATATGTATATATATATATATGTGTATATACATATGTATGTATATGTATGTATGTATATGTATATATATATATATATGTGTATATACATATGTATGTATATGTATGTATGTATATGTATATATATATATATATATGTGTATATACATATGTATGTATATGTATGTATGTATATGTATATATATATATATGTGTATATACATATGTATGTATATGTATGTATGTATATGTATATATATGTGTATATACATATGTATGTATATGTATATATATATATATATATTATATATGTGTGTGTGTGTGTGTGTGTATATATATATATATATATATATATATATATATATATATATATATATATATATATATATACTATAATATATGCTCATTAAAATAATCATCTCTGTGGCCCCAATAAACTTGTGGGATACATTTGTGTTGTATGCATAGGCTTATAAAGGCCCCAGTGGTTGTTAGCCTAGTACAAACTTATAAACCAATTGTGCTCTTTGCAAAACTATGACTGCTAATAATTTGCAGTGGGGGTGAGGGTTATGCCCTTCACAACACAGGTCCTCATTCAGAAGTAACCAAAATACTTTATAAAAATCAGTTCCAAGATCAATGCATCTCATATCAAGGACATTGCTATCTATGCAAAATGGGTAGTTTTCATCAACCTTTCCTTTTCCGTTTGTTCCTCAGCTCTCTGAGGCTTGAATTTCAGAGAGGATACTTTTCAGAGTCTGTCTGATTTTATTCCCAGGACTTGTGTTGACTCAGCAGTAAGTGATTTTTGCTGGCTAAGAGGTAGTGCTCGTAGGTATCTGCACCAGCTGGACAAGTCTTTTGTCTTCTAGTGAGATAGCAATTGGATGAATCTGCTACCAATTGTTTCAGGCTTGTTTCCTTGAGTAATGGCATTTGACTATAGGTTACAGAATGCATTTGGAATTATCACATGGTACACATTCCATTCTGGAGAGTATATGCATGTATACAGAAACTACCATCTTATTGATAGTTCCAAATATTGAATTTGTTAGTTTTCTGTGAAGGTTGTACTCCTTCTTAATTGAACATAGTCCAAGTTGACTAAGCTTAAGCCTCTTTTTAATAAGTAATGTTAACCTGCCTACATAAAATCTTTTTGTTTGTACTGGTGACATCATGTTGTGTTGTTTTATTCAGGTTTCTGCAATGCCCATTGTATGCAGTTTAAACAGTTTCATTCAAATTAGCACCTCACTTACCCCTGTATGGCACTGATAACTTATGTAGGAAAACAGAGCTTGTACCTTAGACCCTGCCATGCCTGTTAGTGACAGGCTGTATGTGAATTATCCCCAGTACCAGAAAGTTAGAATAGATTGGTTTAGTGTTTGGGGAGGTCCAGATTGGTCTGAGTTTCCAGCATTAATTTACTTGTTAAGCAGTTCCTTTCAGGATCCCTATGTACACATTCTAGCAGAATTTAAAGCCAAAATGTGGAAAATGCATGCCTTTGCCCCAGTAAGTTTCGTCCAATGCATGCCCAATGCATTATATGCAATCTGTAGTCCAACTATGTTAATAGTAGAAGATAAATTTAGCAGCATTTTTAATGAGAGTTGGGCATCACCTGTATTACAGCTTGCCTAAATGCCTTTAAGTGTAGCCTTCCCTTCTCACCAGTGAGAGGCCACACTGAGTGCCTCCAGTACCTGCAATGAGTCAGATTGTTTGCTCTGCATGGGTGATTGCTGGGCATCCCTGGGGTTAGGTAAGAGTATTATGGCTCATTTGTTCCTGCTCAGAAAGCCACTTTGGCTCATCCATTCCCCCAGCATGGAGTGAGGTGTTGGAGAGCAGGTCAGCTTGCTGGTCACTTGGAGTGGCCTAACCCTAGGGTGCTGCAGACTCGCACCTGGCAGTTAGCACAGAGCATTAAGGCTATAAACTGTTGATGAGATACTTTCTGTGGTGCATAGTTTGATTCTGTCAGCCTTCATTTGCTTGCTGTTTGAGCTTGAGCAAGTCACTAAACCAGACAGTGCTTTGGGACAATTGGACATATGAATTGGGCTCCATAATAGTTTCCTGGTCAAGCATCCCTCGTAACTACTTGCAAAGCATAGCTGCCTGGTCAGAGGAAGAGGTGTGAATGCTTACATAGAGACCTCCTATTCCTAGCTTTTCTGAAAGGTCCCTGCCCAATGCACCATGAGACAGCAACAGCATACCTTTCAATCTTTTATTGCAAAAAAAAATCTGGACAAAGTAAAAAAATAATGGGGGACAGAAGCTCAAAAATTACAAACAGATTTTAAATATTGCTTTTAACACAGAAAATTGCTGTAAGAACAGGACTGGCATTTTTATTTTTATTTAACATTTGTTAACCGGGAAAGTCCGACTTAGAACAAAGCCAATTTTCAGCGGAGGCCCAAGGAGAAATCCTCCAAACGCATGTCTTTGTAATGTGGGAGGAAACTGGAGCACCCAGAGGAAACCCACACGAACACAGGGAGGGCATGCAGACTCCACACAGAAGGCACCCCAGCCGAGAATCGAACTGGAGAACCTCTTACTGTGAGGTGACAATACTACCACTGCACCGTCAGCATGCATTTTCTGTTGGATATGAAGTCTGAAATTCAAATGTATGTCATTATTTAGTGACTTCAATCCTTTTCCCAAAAAACACACATTTTTTGAGGAACAGACCAAAATTTCGAGGCAAAAATCTGGACAGTTGGGAGGTATGTGAGACACTAACTACTAGGAATCACCACTGCTATAGGCCTAGTAGGATGACAAAACTAGTGTTGACTACTCATCCTACCCTACCCCATCCTTCAGATGCCCATGTTTGTAATTTGGCAAAGGGGCATCAGGGCTGTCGTCAGGCTTTATCCATCTACACCATGGGGCCAAGGCACTTTTATAGTGACTTAAGTCCGTATGATTCTTTAGAGATACCACTGGCTTTATTAATTGATCATTCTACCCTGTCAAGAAGATACTGAGTAAGCTGTTTATGGCATCTTCTACAGTCTGTTTAAAATAACACTCATTAGCTTTATGATGATGATCTCCACTGAAAATGTGTAATACTTTTCAGTATAGTTAAAATGTTTCATTTTAAGAGCATAGTCTACCACATATCTCAGTTTGTTTTAACAATAGTAAATCACTTGAAATTCTGTCACACAAACTTGTTTACACTAATATGCAGACATTTCTTTAATTTGCCTTTACAGCTCATTACTTTACAAAATTAATTTAATTTCCACATTTAGCCATTAGCTTACTCCTTTTTAATACAAAAGGTATTTCCAGTTATCTTGATCACATGCACAGCTATAATTTTTTCACACTATTCTTTTAAAAATACACATGAAATATACTATATATTAAGTATTTCAATACCCAACCATTACTCATGGATATGTATTAAGTTTTTAAAATGTGTCGGCAGTCAGCTAAAAGTTTTATTGTATTATCTTTAAAGTCAGTTTTTTGGCATGATTTGGGGGCATAAACAAGCTATTTTATGCTATAGATACTTTGGGAATTTTTTTATGTACAGTCATAAAAGGTCTGTTTTGGTTCTCTGGCAAAATAGCCATCTAGTTTGGCTTCTTGTTCAGCTTCAGATTTTGTTGACTGCATCAAATTTTTCATTATTTTCAGCAAAATGTCATTATGCTCTGTAAACAGTGGTAGCTTTTTTTCACATGCGAGTTTTTCTCATTGCCATTTTGTTGTGGACTTGCTGCACGTCACTGTACATTTCTTCCGTAAGAGTCAGAGCTGATGAAATAAGGAGTTTGTGTTGGTGCTCCTGTTCACCAAGTGTATGAACATATGGACATTTCCTTCCATGCTCATAAACTACTGCTATGAATGAGTGATGTGTAGTTCCAGTAAAATGGGTGCTTTAGTTGGATGATTAAACTGGAAATATTTAAAAGGTGGAATTATGTACACTCTCCACTTTAAAGATTTATTGAAGGTTTTATTGCAATTGACTAGGCAGAAAAGGTGAAGAATGAAGAGACCTGGCCTAATGCATTCAAACACACACTGATTGCACACTAAATTGTTAAATTTCAGTACTGCACAAGTCCATGTCAGCAGGGGTATCATTGTGATAACAGCAGCCTTCCTATGGTGCTGAGTCGTCATCTTTGAGAATGTAAAATGACAATTGCTGTTTATAGGGTTAGTGTGTTTTTTTTTTTTTAATAGCTCAACTGATGGTTAGTAGTCCCATATTGTAATGCTTCTTAAAACAAGTTCTGCAAGAGTCAAGAAAATAGAGTGTTAGAGTTTCCATTTAAATAACACTCCTGGAAGCTGCTTCACAGGTTTTGGCTAATGTTTGATATCCCATAGAGAACACAGAAAAGATTTTGATTTGGAAGTACTGCATTTGGCCATAGATCAAATAATGTCCTACCTTATAGCCAATTTAACATTTCAATATGTCCATTTTCAGCAACTAAATTGATGTTTCTAAATTAAATGCAGGCTACTGCTTGCTGTTTAAAATTTTTTACTTATGTATATATGTATGTATTTATCATTTGTTAACCAGGAAGGTCTGACTTGGAACTAAGCAAATTTTCAGTGGCGGCCCAGAGTGAAACGCTCCAGATGCATGTCTTTGTAAAGTGGAAGGAAACCGGACCACCCGGAGGAAACGCACATGAATGCAGGGAGGACATGCAGACTCCGCACAGAAGGCACCCCAACTGAGAATCGAACCGGAGAACCTCTTGCTGTGAGGTGACAACACTACTGGTGCACCACTGGGCTGTCCTAATAAAATAAAGTATAAAAACATTATTGACCCCCCCCCCCCCCAAAAAAAAAAAAAAAAAAAAACAATCCAGCACTGACAGCTTTATGCAGAACAGGGGAATTCCAGTTTGTTGATGGTTGATAAGTGGCAACGTAACTCACTTCCTGTGTAGTCAGGAGAGTATAATGGCTGTTTTGAAGTGATGATTTTATAACAGTAGGGTAATGTGCTTAAATATTTTATCAGGTCTAGCATTTCATACAAACTGGATGAGTTCTTTTTCTCTTTTTAAGTCGGTAAAGATTTGTATGCTCAGTGTATGTTCAGGAAACTTAACACTCTTGGAATCGTAAAAGTAGTAAGAATAAAGCACACATATTTTAGTCTCCAGTATATATGATAAACTCTTCCTATTGGCTGAGGTCCATAACCTGCCTGTTGGGATAATGTTAAATATATTAAAAGCTTATTATTAGCAAGAAAAGATTGCCTTTACCTATGATCCCTGCTGTTTCTGATTGCCTGTTTGGGCTAGTTGTTTCTGTGCAACTCAGCTGTCCAGAATTTTGTAGAATGCCCAAGTTTGCCTCTTATTTTGTGTCTGTTCCTCATAAAATTTCAGGTCTTATTGGCAAATCATTCAAGACTGAAGTTATTAAATAATGATTCACATTTGAGTTTCACACTTCATATCCTTCAGAAAATGCATGTTAATGCCAAACCTGTTATTTTATCAACTTTCTAAGAGCACACTCTAAAAATTGTCACTAATTTTGGTCCTTCGTCCCACTACTATTTTTGTGTGTGTCCAGATATCTTGAGTTTAGAAGTTGAGGTATGGTTTAGATTATAGTGCTGAAAGGGACAGGGTGACAGTTTTGTCTGGTATTTATAGATATATTACCACCTTCTGAAATTTTACCTTGTAACTTTTCTCTGATTTCTAGATCTCTCGTGTAAAGAAAATGCTACAAATTACTTTTTGGGAAATTGAAGTGTTGCATTCTTTTCTGGGAGAAGTCTTGCTGTCTGTGTGACAAGACTGCTCCACATCAAACTGGAGCACTAACAGAAGGGTAAGTAATATCAGTGCTTTTTCATTAAATATACTTCATTTATTGTCTTGAATTTGCTGAAGGTAGACTGGTTAGAATGGGAGAAGAATGCCAAACCGAGAAAGATTTATATGACCTTGCTGGTATGGGTCACCTTACTGATTTTGTTTTTTTTTTAATTAAAACAAATACCTTATTTTTTCTTATTTTTTCTTGTAAGAGCTTTATTCAAGACTATGTAATAGAATGGTGAATCTTTCAAAGAGAAAGTGCTGGACTGTAATCCAAAAGAGGAATCAGCCTATTTGGGGGGGATGTATTATTCTCCTCAACTGATTTTGGTGTAGTTATGAGTTTAGTTAACTCTGCATTGCTAGAATCTGGAAGTGTAAGGTGGTAAAAATTCTGCAGAAATTTACTTTACCTGTGTGGTTTGTTTTTTCAGGAGGTGCATTACACGGTGTATTGTAATATGTTCATATGTTCTAAACCAAAAAAATGTTGGCAATTGTAGATTTTTCCAACAGTGCTGTAGAAGAAAACCCTAGAAGGTAAGATAACTGCCAAATTAGTGGAATTGCTTCAATTTTCAGATAAAGCTCTGAACCACATTGTTGACTGGATTATATTTTGGAATCTTAAGATAGTGCACCCCATCCCAAAACATGTGGTTCAAGGTACAGATTGCAAAATTGGTAGTCTTGTTTGGGAACACCATTATTTTTATTATGGACTTAAGTAAAATATGTAAATGTGTGTTACTGTTTCCATGATTGCTTATGAAGAAGCTACAATCAGATTTTAGAGCCACTCTTTTTGGCTGATATTGTACTTTTAAGGTGGCCCACTTAAAGCTGCTTTAAGGCTTTGCACATATAGACAAGAATTGGAGACAGTTATGTTACGGATGATTTGAATAATTTTCTTCACAGGCAGCTATTTAAACATTCTGTATTTCTGTATTTGGATATTTATCTGTCTAAGGACTTGGTGGGGAGGGCCTAGCTCTGTAATGTAGAGAGAGAAAACCCTGTACACTCGATGGATCTGAGTTTGAGTAACCGCTAAGATGTTAGATAAGCAGGGTGGGGGCATAGTGAATGGGCAGCCAGTGCATGTCTCTCCCTCCCTTAGGGAGAGGGGAGGTGTTTCCGAATTTCCAGTCACAAGCTTACAGGGCTTGGCCAAGGACTTGAACTTGGTGCTATCAAGTTGGTGATAACACCTCTCTGCTGGAGCATGTATACCCAGATGAGGGCAAAATAGGCTCCCATGTTGAGGTGAGTACTTAAAGCAACCCTCTCTGAGTGGGGTTGGGGACTATTAGAAACACCTTGGCTACTCATGTTAATGAGGGCTTCCTGTTAACTCTGACAGGCTGGGCAAAGTGGCAACACTGGGTAAATTAATGCAAGGAAAGGAGCGATGGTGAAATTGACCATCCCCTGTGGGCCCTTTGGACCCTTAGGACTGTTAGTACAGATGATCTGCAATCGGGAATAGATACAGGACAGCATATAGTCCATGGATGAACAAGCTTAAACTACCTTCATGCCTACCTGGATAGCTCTGCCTAGTAGACCCAAGTCAGTGATTATCATTGATAAACGACAAATGGGTTGTGACTCATTGTTGGGGAGGTAGACAACAAGTAGGGTGGCAAAAATCATATAGAAAAAGAATTAAAGGGATTGGTTTAAGGATTTTAAAGAGAAGGATGTTCTGATTAAATACTCTGATAATGTAAAGGTAGCCAGTAAATGGAAATGCTTCTTGAAACAAATCTGGCATAAATATAATTGTGGATGAGTAATTTGTAAACACTGTAACACGAGTAAGCACCTGCACTGTGTGTGTGATCTCTTAGAAACATTTAAAACTTTTTACTGAAGCCAGATTTTCTGGGAGAAATTTTTTTTAAATGGTTTGAATGGAGAGAACCATATTTCATCCTTCATCCAAAATAAGCATTCTTCATAAAAGTGTTTTAAACCTAGGAAGTGCTTTTTATTGACTGAGGCTGCATAGTTAATATTCATTTACTCTTTCTTTCAGTTTCTATCATTATTCTATGTACTCCTCTATCTTTTTATACAGAACAACAAAGTATCTGATGTCCTTTTCATTCTTCCTCACAAATGGGTCTAGGATCTGACATTCGTATCTGACTCTGCCAGAATTTAAATCCAAAATTTGAGCTCCTCCCTCTACCCATAATGACCCATTCCATCCCGAACTCCCTAGATCTCGTTTGCCGCCATCAAGATAGGACGAGTGATTCGAACTTGAGCAGTAAACTAGTCGTTTTTGGGTGCTATTTTGCCTTTTTCTTGCCTAATAGCGATCTGATTATGATTGCTATTAACTTCTAAGAAGAAAACTCTGATGATGTCAAAATAAAATCACAACGGATTTTAATGGAACAAGCAGTAGAAACACAATAAAACCATCTATTACATCTGTACTGACTGAGCGCTTTCTCCCAATAAGGGCTTCTTCAAAGTCAGTTAACAAAGCAATACAAGCCATTTATCAATATAATTCAAATCTCCTTGTAGCCTTTAAGCTTTACCATGGAATAAATTTGTTTCCTTTCCCTAAAAATTAACCCCTGCTGGTGCAATACAGTCTCACGTGTCAAGAAAATTCTTTGCAACTCAAGAAGAACCAATTGTCTCTGGAAATTCTTCTGAATAAAAAAAAACCTTAATGTTCCTTGTTATTAAATTAACAAACTTTCAAATAGTAAGGGCCTTATGTTTTAAGATACATGCCAAGGATAAAGTGTCATTGATGCCAGGGTGTGTACTGGCATCCATTCTAATTTGCCATAAACACTCCCTAACTTTAAGCCTGTTTTTGTAATCTCCACCAAAGTCTCTAGTGTATAGTCTGTCAATAACAAAGAATATAAATTTCTTATAGTTGGTGCAAACCTTACTGTGGTTAAATAAAGAATTTGTTGATTCTTTGTTCTTGATGTCCTTAGTGTGTTCCAGTATCCTTTGTCTTAATGTTTTTGCAGTCAACGCTGGACATAAGTTGCCACATATATAACCATATTGGTGTTACAGTTACAGTAACCGGGACTCATCAGGGACCTTTTGTAGTTGCCAACTTGAACATAAGGACCATCACTGATGTACTTACAAACTTTACAGTTACCACACTAAGCCATCATAGCAGGTTTGTAACGTGTTGGTTTGGGTTTTCTTTCCAAAAGGTCTTTGTTTGAACCCCTACTATTTATAAATTTGGGACCATCTACCAAGGTGTTTATCTACAGAAAATATATTCTGCCATCCTGTCTGAACAATTTCCTTTACTTTACCAGATATGGTGTTGTATTGTAACACCATACCTGTCTGAGTGTCTTTAAGTTCATATAGATGTCTGGAAACATTTTCTGTGTCTCGTGCTTTATCTAATAGTATAGGTTCGAAATAATTTCCCCTTCTGTAGATAATATCCTGCTTAATTGAAACCAGTAAATCCATTGGGTAACACCTTTCCTTAAATAACCCAATAAGTGTATCCACTTCTTCCAAAAATGTCCTATCCTCACTTATTATACACCCTGATCATCTGGCCTTTTACTACATTTGTCTTAACATAGTATGGGCGACAACTCTCCAAGTGTAAAAAGGTGTTACTGTATGTCTTTTTCCTGAATAAACTCTATTGTATCTTCCCTTCTCTAGTATATAAATGTAGGTCCAAAACATCAATCAAGCTGTTGTCAACCTTACCAGTAAACTTCAAAAAGTGGTGATGTGGTTTAGGTATACTATGAAGTCATCCAATTCATTGTGGGAACCCTTCCATAAAAACAATATGTCCAAAAATCTTAAATAATCATCTTGGATGCATAGTTAGATGTCAAAACATATTGTTCTTCCCAGTAGGCTAGTACCAGGATGGCATAAATGGGTGCACATCTGGCACCCATTACTACCCCCCGTACGTTGTTTGTAAAATTCACCCTCAAAATGAATATAGTTTTTTACCAAAACTATTTGCATTAAATCAACTAGTAGACTTCTTTTTACCTGGTGAATTTGTCCATATTTAGCCAACTCCTTGAAAACCAGTCCAAACCTGTATCATGGGGTATTACTGAAAATAAGTTTGTTATATCAACTGTAACAAACCAAAAATCCCCCAAAGTTGTGTTAGACAAAGATCTCAAACGGTCAAGGCAGTGCCAGGAGTCTTTTAATATATGTGGTATATAGTCAAGAGCATTTTTAATAATAATATCAATATATGCTGCCAAGGATTCTGTTTTTCATCCTCTAGCTGCCACAATAGGTCTAAAAGGGGGGTTGGTGACATCTTTATGTATCTTGGGAATTCCAAACAGACTGGGCATAACTGGATGTTCTACTGACATAGTTGTATTCGTCTTGATTAATTATTCCCTCACAAAGGAGATCATAAATTTGCCAGTCAATTTTTGTGTATGCCCTCTGTACGTCAAATTTGGATACCAGTTCATAAGTGTCTGGATCCTGCAGTATAATTTTTATCTTACATGGTTGGATTGTTGCTATTAACTTCTGTCTGCTTTCCTTCCTCCATTTTTTTCGCTGGTGCTAGGGCACTTTCTTATTCTTGTTCTCTTCCCTATTCTGGTACCTGGGCCTGTGCATTTTCTAGAAGTCTGTATTCTTCCATAGATCTTTATGTATGTATATGTATATGTGTAAATATATATATATATATATATATATTTATATTTATATGTATATACACATATATGTATATATACACACAAACACACACACACACACACATATATATATATATATATATATATACATACACACACATCTATATATATATATATATATATATATATATATATATATACATATATACATATATGGAGAGAGAGAGATTTTTCTTGTTTAAAACAAAAAGTAATAGTAATGTTGACTTTAGTGTAACTTCTGCAGTTTTACTTTTTTTGATTGTTTTAACCCCTTTTTTCAGTTACTATTACTAGTTCTTCCTTGTCTAATGCGTCATCCCCCTCTAAAGTTTCACAGCCTACCTTGGAGTCTAGAAAAAGGCCTATTCCAAGATCTCAGAGGGCTTTGTCTGAGCCCTCTGTGAAGTTGATGAAACTCTCGGATCCAACACTTTTGGATCCGAAGATGTTTGGCCAACCCAAGGATCCACAGCACTCTTTGGATCCAACTGGTCCAGCCCATACTGTTAGCTCTCCTACCCCATCTACCTCCTTCTCTGATCCTAAACCCAAGGATCTGACCACAAAAGGTCGCACCCCTGAATTTGTGCTGAAGCCCTACTCTCCAGTCCTGCCATCAGTTATTTGAGACTCTGAAGAAGCAGTACCAGACTCTGTCCACTGCTTCATCCAGATCTTTGAGGAGTTTGACAGAGGCAGACATGGACAGGATGATGCAAAGACTCCTTGGGGCTCGGCTTCAGATGAGGGTTTTGCCAATTCCATCCCCTCTCGGATCCGTGAGCACACCTGCCCAACCGGTACTACTCCTTCTCCAATCCGACCTGCAGTTTTGGACTCCCAGGATCCAAGATCCCAGAGAGGTTTGGCGTCTGATCCAAGGAAGCTCTCTTCCTCAACTCCAATGGTATCCCTGACCCCAGTCATGCTCCGATACCAAATCTGTGCCGTCCAAGGGATCTGGTTCAGCTCCTACCTTCCAGGAAGTAGAAAGGGCTTTCTCTCTGCATAGAGAGCCATCCTCTCTAGTCTCAGATCCTATCCCCTGTCCCTCATTGGGACTGAGCTGTGAGCCCAGCATCTCTGCTCCCCAGGGTCAGCCAACTCAGGAACCCTCCACACTGGTTCCCCAGAGGGATTCCCCCTTTTTGCTGACACCACTCCCGAACACCCCATGGAAGAGTTCTCTGTGAAGAAAATGTGTAAAAGGAGGCACATAGGCTTCCCCTATGGAGGCTCTCACAGAAGACACCAATTTTGATGAGGAAGAAGGATCCCTCCCAATCACCTTCTGATGATGTCTGCATTGTGGACATCTTGGAAATCCTCAAACAGAAGGGTAGCTGGTCTACCCAAGTTCTTCTGAAGAATTTATGTTCCTGGAGGATTTTGGGGCTGGCCCATCTACATCTTGGTGACTCTTCAAGGCATCTTTTTGTTAATGCCCACTTTGGCTCCTTCTTGTTTGGACCAACAGTGAAAGACATGCTCACCCACAGTGAGCAGGAGGGAAAGACCCTGTCTGCTGTTGGAATCAAGTTTTCTAACCCTCAATGTTCATTCTCTAGAAACCAGCGAGATAGTACAAAAATGTGGTTTCGGAAATCTCTGGGACCTTTTCAGGACATGCGCGGGAATACTTCCTCCAGAGGCAGAGGAAGAGGTTTCATTGGCAGACATCACCCCAGAGGCAGTGGGAGTCTGCAAAACCAGGGCTTCAGAGACTTTCTCTGATAGGTCCTGTCAGTGCTCATGAAGCATTATCTGAGCCACCATCTCTGGAGGCAGTCGGGGGTCGATTTGTCCTTTTACCTGGACACCTAGACAAATATCGCAAGAAATGCATGGGCGCTAAGAATCATTTCCAGAGTTTACTACATACCCTTTTCCTTCTACCTCCTGTCCAAAGGAAGAAACTCCCTGACAATTCCACCCAGTCAGAGGGAATTCACAGCTCAAGAAAATCAAAAGCTGATACAAAAAAAGAGAGTCATCCAGGAGGTCCCACCTGAACAGATAAAATTTGGAACTTATTCCAGCTTCTTTTTAGTGCCACTGAAAATGTGGGACACGAGACCAATTCTAGATCTAAGCAATTTGAATCTGTAAGTAAAGAAGTCAAAGTTACATATGGTTATGGTTCAGTTCATCCTGCCTCTTCTGCACAAGGGCAACTGGATGTGCTCTATAGATCTCCAGGATGCCTACTATCGCATCAAAGTAGACTAGTGCTCCAGGAGACACCTGCACTTTTGGCTGGGAGGCAATCACTACCAATTCAGAGCACTGCCCTTTGGACTCACCACAGCCCTCGGGGTGTTCACCAAATGCATGTCAGTCATGGCAACTCACTTGAGGCTAAGGATTCCAGGTGTTTCCCCATCTTGACAATTGGCTCCTCACTGCCCTAACCAGGCATCAACTTCTACAAACCAGGTATTACTTGCTTCAGATCTCCAACTCCCTAGGCATTACAGTAAACCTTGCCAAATCAAACTTGACTTCTGTACAGACTCTGGAATTTAAAGGAACTCAATTGGATACTTCAAATCAAGTGGCATCATTACCTCTTCTCCCAGTCACATCATTGAGAAATCAGGTGCGGGGCATACTGTCTCATCCATCCCTTCCAGCAAAACTAGTGATGTTATGTTGTCCCATCTCACCTTCATTCTTGCTAGTTGGGTTCAGAGCCAATCCTCAGCTCCAGCTTGGCTTATTTACTATAGCTCAAGAGCTTTTACTGGCTCGAGGCTACCCCTTATCCCAACATGCCTAGCGGCAGCTACCCAAATCTCATTTGCCGCTTCCAACGTTGAGATTGCTACTACAGGCTCAAGCTAAGTACTTTGCTATTTTTGCAATTTATCGCTAATTTTCTAATTTGTTGTGGTTGCATGGACTCATTAGAGTGTGTACTATCCGCCTTTAGTCTAATGACCCCTTTCTCTGCTGTTGTGTTTTGGGCCATCATTTTTTTCTCCTCAGGCCTTGCTTTCCCCTTAGAGCCTGTTTAAATTAGAGGGTTCTTCCTCTTTCCTCACCCTTTTCCGGGATTGCTGTTTAAGTTAGAGGCACTCCCATCAGGGGAGTCACTGTTTGTTATAGGCTCTCCCCTTGTTTCTTCTCCCTTAAAAAAAAAAAAAAAAAAAAGAAGCAAAGTTCTTCCATTTTTGTTGTTGGGTTAACTGTTGCAGCCTAGTTACTGTTACTTGTTGTGTGCTGTTAGTGGATAGCTTTCTGTTTTTTTTTTCTGGTACTGTGAAAGTTTCCTTGACTAGTGTTTACCATGTCTAAAGCGTTGAAACCCTCTGGTTTTAAAAAATGTGACTCGTGTTGCCTGAAAATGTCCCTTATATTTGGGCACACAAGTTGCGTTTGTTTAGGGGCTGTTCACCTGCAGTACTCTTGCTCGATCTGCCACGCTTTCAGTTCCAGAGTCCTGCAGGAGCTAAGAAATAAGTTTATTTTACGTGGCCTCCTGAAGAACCCTCATGATTCTTCATCTCAGGGTCCTCAGCCAGCCAAAATGTCCAAGAAACACTCCAAGCCATCGGTTCCGAGTTCAGTACAGGCAAAAATCACTGAGAAGCCCTCGGCTCTGTCGGCTCCCAGCATTGGCTCCGACAAAGCCAAGTCTCTGGCGGCTCCATCTGTATCCTCAGACCCATAAGAGATCAAGGTCTCCGCCTTTGCAGCCAGTACTCTCTGCTCCACAATTTCCTCTGCTACAACCCGGAGCAGGCAGTCACCGGTCCTCTTCACACTCCTCTTGGTCCTCCAGACTCTCGGATCATGACATAGAGAGAGGGGTTAACAGGCTCCTCAAATCACAGGCACTTGCTAAATTACTTTCAAGCCCAGCCCATAAGGAATTGGCTCCTTCGGCCCTCCCAGCTTCTCCATCGGTTCCTCCTTCGACTCTCTTGAGCTCGGAGCCGGAGTGCATGGAGGTCGTGGTGGTGGAACCATTGGCTCTGGTTTCTTCTTCCGTATCTGTTCTGATGACCGCTCCAATCTCCTCAATGTCTCAGTCCGTCGAGGGATCTGGGCGCCAAAGCTCTCTCGTCGGCTCTGGGGGGTGGGGGGGAGTGGCATTGGACCCTTGTTTGACCCCACTCTCCCTCTCGGAGCTTCGGCGCAGGTGAGCTCTGCTCCTACATCGGCCTCTGAGCCACCGCTCCCAGTTTGAAGGAGATCTCCAGGCTCTTTGGAGCCGGCAGCTCCTTTGACTTGGGACCGTGGCGCTTTCAAGGTGATGAGCATGCTGTCTCCTGAGACTACTCCACCCTCAGCTCCATTGGCTCCTTCTCCCTCCATGCATGTGCCTGTCTTTGTCCCTCCTCCTGCCTCCAAATGTAAGGAACCTGTGCCCCAGGACGCGTCAATGAGTGACCCCATCTCTTCTGAAACTTCCCCTGCACATTCAGAGGAGGTCCCTCGGAAGAAGAAATGTAAGAGGAAGCATCTATACTCCCCTGAGTCTATCACTTTGGATAAGACGTGGATGAATCGGAAGGGTCCCCACGGTCCCCCTCTGAGGATGTCTCCCTTTCAGACATCTTGGAAGTCCTTAGAGTGGTGGCTGGAAGTCTGTACCCCCATCTGAGGACAAGTCTGTCTACCTGGATGCATTTGGTTCCTGACCCTCCACCTCTTGGGTTTCTCTGCCTTTCGACCCACTTTTGTCTGTAGTGAGTCGAAAGGCGTGGAGCGCTGCAGAGACCATGGGACCAGTACCGAGGAAACCAAACAAATTTATTACTGCTCCAGAGGACAAGTCTTTCATGTCCAAAGGGGTCCCTGTTGATGCCATGGTGGTGTCAGCAGCCATTAAGAAGGAACTTGTAGAAACTTCATCTGTCCATCCACCGAACAAATAGTCTTGTATGATGGACAGGTATGGGAAGCATATATTTTCTTCAGCAACCTTTACTCTCGGGTCACTGAATTACTTTTCTTATTTCACACAACTTCAGAGGGATCTCCTGAAGGAGCTAGGAGATACCTTGCAAGATCCTACAGCTGAGGGAGTTGCAAGCAGGGCAGCTTCCCACCTTGCGACCTTGACCTCTGTGGTTAACTCCTCCATGAGACTCATTTCTTATGTGGCAGATGGAGCAAGTAGGGCAACAGGTACCAGAGTAGCTTTGTGGAGACACTCCTGGATGCGCCTTTGTCAATTTGTGGAACCTTTCAAGTCTTCATTTGCCAGCACCCCCTTCGATGGCTCATCCTTGTTCAGGCCTCGGGTAAAAGACTCTCACCAGGTGTGAACAGGATGGCAAGACTCTCTCTGCCATAGGAGTCCATTTTTCCACTCCATCTAGACCCTATCCTAAAGGTCAGAAGAGTGGAAAAATGTGGTTCTGAAAATACCAGGGATCTTCGTCTGACACGCATGGAGATTTTTCCCCCAGGGGCAGAGGGGGTAACAACAATGGAAGATGCCGCCCTCATGGTAGAGGGGGTCCGCAACAGCAGGGTGACAGAGATGCTTTCTCTGCTAGGCCCTTCCAGCACTCCTGAAGGGAGGCCTAGCTGTCCACCTCTGTAGGCAGTTGGGGGCAGACTATCACTGTACCCAGCAGCCTGGCAATCAATCACGAGAGAAACATGGGTACTGTCGATAATATCCAGGGGTTACAAAATTTCCTTTTCTCAGCCCCCCCCCCCCCCCTCAGAAAAACAAACGTTCTATCCCAGATGTTCCAGCCAGTTTTCAGGATCATGCAATCCTAGAGGTTCAAAGATTGCTAGAAAAAAGAGCCATCCAGGAGGTCCCCGCACACCAAATTGGATCTGGAACTTACTCAAGTTTCTTTTTAGTTCCAAAAAAGAGAGGGGACTAGAAACCCATTTTAGATCTTGGCAAACTAAACAAATTGGTAAAAAAGATGAAGTTCTGATGGTAATGCTGCAGTTCATTCTTCCCTTCTTGGGTCAGGACAATTGGATGTGCTCCATAGATCTCCAGGATGTTGTACTACCATATAAAAATGGACAGGCAATCCAGGAGATTCCTACACTTCCAGCTGGGAGCCAGTCATTATCAGTTCAGGGCCCTGCCCTTTGATCTCATCACAGCCCCCAGGGTGTTCACCAAGTATATGGCAGTGGTCACAGCTCACCTGAGGCATCTAGGATTCCAGGTATTTCCATATCTAAACGACTGGCTCCTCACTGCTACCACTAAGCATCAACTGATCAAAGCGCGGGACTACACAGTCCAGACTTGTTCCCAGTTAGGCATCACCATAAACTACGAAAAGTCTGCCTAGTCAGCCTGTTACCTTTATAGGGGCAGACTTAGATACAAGATGCATGATAGCAAAACTGCCTCAAGACAGGGTGTCAACCATTCGTCAGCAAGTTTCGTTTCCCATAAAGAAGACCAGAGTTGAGGCAAAACAAGTTTTACAAGTACTGGGCTCAGTGGCTGCAGCGATTATGCTAGTTCCTTTAGCACGCTTCCACATGCGGATTCTGCAGTGGCTTCTTTTTGCTCAGTGGTTTTTCCAGGATTTGCCAATGTCGCACATGATCTTGATCATGGAATCTTGCAAAAAGGACCTACTATGGTGGCTTCTGTCTCCCCAGGTGACTCTGGGCAGACCCTTTCTAGACCCCCCCTCCGGTAGCCACAGTGACCACGGACGCTTCCCAGGTAGGGGGGACATTATCTGGGACAGACTGTCCAAGGAACATGGCAACCTCACAAGTACCATTTGCACATCAATGTTCTTGAGATAAGAGTGGTGCTTCTGGCATTACAGGCACTTCAAGACTCTGTACCTACCGGGACCATTGCAATCCAGACAGACAATATGTCAGTGGTATGGTACATCAACAAACAGGATGGAACCAGATCTTACCCCTTGTGTTGTGAGGTGCTTCAAGATGTCTTCCCAATGTTTTCTGATTGCGATGCACATTCCTGGAAAATCTAACGTGATAGTAGACAGACTCGGCAAGGCTATCCTCATGCCTCATGAGTGGTCCCTAAAGCAAGAAGTTGCGGACTTGATTTTCCACAAATGGGGCCAGCCATGCTGTGATCTTTTTGCCACTCCCCTAAACAACAAATGCAGCAGCTACTTCGCCCTAGTTCCCCTTCCAGGACAGTCACCCAGGGATGCATTTGTTCACGATTGGCCTCCAGGACTACTATATGCCTTTCCACCTTTCCCTCTCATTTCAAAGGTACTTCAGAAAGCAAAATCGTTTGGTCGCAAACTTATGCTCATTGCTCCTTACTGGCCTCATCAGATATGGTTTCTGTTTCTTCGCCATTAGCTTCTACTGTAGCCTTGGATACTGGACCCATTTCCGGACCTCCTGATACATCAGTCAGGCGGGCATCATCCATCCCTTCAAATTCTCACGCTAACTACTTGGTTACTCCACTTTCAGTCTTTGCCAGGCTCCCTAACATTTCCCCTGCTGTTCAACACATCCTAGTGTCCTCTCACAAGCCCATTGCCAGGAGGATTTACACTAGCAAATGGAAGAGGTTCTCTTATTGGGCCAAGAGTAATAACATTGATCCCTTTATGACTCCTGTTCACAAGATTCTTGACTTTTTGGCCGAAAACTTCGAAAAAGGGGTA
This sequence comes from Protopterus annectens, assembly GCF_019279795.1. Classification (NCBI taxonomy): domain Eukaryota; kingdom Metazoa; phylum Chordata; order Ceratodontiformes; family Protopteridae; genus Protopterus; species Protopterus annectens. The sequence continues at coordinate 1,374,987,779 of NC_056746.1, forward strand.
GCTGCAGCTACTATTAGGGATCCAACTTGCTGCCATCTCCAATTTTCATGTAGGAGACTAGGGTTCTAACATTATGTCCCATATGTTCTGCAGAGCATTCTTACGAGGTACAACACTTTTACGGCCCCCAGTAAGAGACCCCCCCGGACCTCAACTTGGTTTTAGCTTCGATGGTTCTGCCCCCCTTTGAACTAGCAGGATCTTGCCCCCTGAAGTTTCTATCTTGGAAAACCCTCCTCTTAGTTGCTATAATCTAAGCTAGACAAGGTTTCTGAATTACCTGCTTTGTCTATTTGCCTGCCGTATCTCATTTTTCACAAAGATAGAGTCTCTCTTAGGACCAGTCCTTTCTTCTTGCCAAAGGTTTGTTCTGGGTATAGCTTAAATCAGTCCATTGAGCTTCCTGTGTTTTTCCCCATTACGGCAACAAGGCAGAGTATAGATTACACCAATTGGATGTTGACAATTACGTTTTTATTTACACAGGACCAAAGACCTCAGAAAATCAGACCAGTAGTTTATATCCTTTGCTGACGATAAACAAGGTTATCCAGTTTCAAAAGTGACCTTATCAAAAATGGCTGTCAGACAATCCGTTATTCATATGATTTGTGTAAAAAGATGCGTCCGGGAAAGCCCAGAGGACATTCAACCAGGGCCTTAACCACCTTTGTTGCCATCCAAGCTAAATTGCGTTTAGATTCAATCTGTGCAGCAGCAATGTGGGCAAATCCTCATACCTTTATCTCTCATTACAAAGTGGATGTGGTCTCCCGGAGTAGGGCATCCTTTGGTTCCACAGTCATGAAGAGTTTGTTCCATTGAGCCACCCAAGAACCAGGTGCTGGGGACGCGGTCCCAACCAGCAAGAAAGAAGGCGAGATGGGACAACATAACATAAAGAAGTTATGTACCTACCATAACATTCCATGTTTGTTGTCCTTCATCTCGCCTTCCTTCTTGCGCCCCCCCCCCCTTTCCCCCTTCCTGGAAGCTCGAGAGGAGTTTTTTATTGGTTACACTGGCTGAGTTTCCTGCTGACATACCAGGTTAGTTAACCATGCATTATCTTTTCCTTTTTCCTTCCTACCTTGATGTATAAGCACTTTGTAAAAATTGTTTTTTTTACCGTGCATGTCGTGTGAGCTATTACAAATGACATCTGAGTAGCTGCCGCTAGGCATGTTGGGATAAAGGGTAGACTCGATTCAGTAAAAGCTCTTGAGCTGTAGTAAATCAGATGAATCGGGCCGAGGATTGGCTCCAAACCCAACCAGCAAGAAGGAAGGCGAGATGAAGGACAACAAGCATGGAACATTATGGTAGGTACATAACTTCTTTTTACAAGCTCTTGGGTCATCGTCCGCTACCATTCTTCTAGTCCCTCTAGCAAGATTCTTTATGCGAATCAGTGGAAAGTGGTGGTTCAGTGGTCCATTCTTTACCACTCTGTCATTTCCCATAAAACTCGCTCCAGTTTGCAAATGTCATGTTCGCTGGTGGATCCAGCCAGACGAGTTCTTTCTGGGCAGACCATCCCCCCTCCCACCATTAGCCACAGTGACCATGGAAGTTTCACAACTAGTGTGGGGGGGCATTTCATGGGAACGATTGTCTTAAGCACGTAGTTCTCATTGGAGACCAAGTTGTATATCAATATCTTGGAGATGAGAGCAGTCCTCCTGATGTTGCAAGCCTTTCAGGATGTTCTCCCTCTGGGGACTGTTGCAGTCCATGCAGACAACATGTCATTAGTCCAGTACATCAACAAACAAGGAAGAACCCATTCCTACCAGTTGTGCAGAGAGGCCATGAAGATCTGAGAATGGGCAATCTCTTCTGACCGCTTTCTTATTGAAATGCACATAACAGGGAAAACCAGAGTACTGGTAGACAGACTTGGCAGGTCCAGCTTGATTCCTCACAAATGGTCCCTCAAACAAACCATAGTGAATATGATCATCAGATTCTGGGACCAGCCTTGCTGTGACCTATTTGCCTGTCCCCCTCAAGTGCTGTAAGTACTTTGCTCTGATCCCCCTCAAGTGCTGTAAGTACTTTGCTCTGATCCCCTCTCTGGGGGAGTCACCGAGGGATACTCTGATTCATGTTTGGCCCCCCCAAGTCTCCTCTATGCTTACCCTCCTTCCTCTGATCCCAAAATTTTTTATAGAAAGCAAACCGGGTAAAGAGCTCGGTCATCCTCATTGCTCCCTTCTGGCCTTGCCACGTTTGGTTCCCCTTCCTCTGATCTCACTTGAAATATCCTCCATGGATACTGGAGCCCACTCAAGATCTCTTGTCTCATCCATCAGAAAGTCTATTCACAGTCTCCATGCCCTTAAACAGACCACGTTTTATCCACTTCCAGCGTTAGTAAAACAGTTCAGACTCGCTTTCCCAGTTCATGACATTATCTTAGCCGCTTGGAAGACCTCCACCAAGAAAGTCTACAGAAGCAAATAGAAGAGATTTTCTATTTGGGTGTCCAGTCAGAATATTGACCCCTTTTCAGCATCCACTTTGGCCATTCTTCTTTTTCTCACTATTTTTTTTTTAAGGAAGCAGCTAGTTTTTGTACCATTAAACTTGAGTTGGCAGCCGTATCCAACTTCCACACTGGAAATAAATTATTATCCCTGGCATCTTCCAAATTATACAAGGCTTTCATAAATGGAATCTTCACCTTAGACGTCTGAAAAAGGATCCCTCCCCTCCTTGGGATTTGATGATTCTCCTTTGAGGTTTAACTCAAAAACCCTTTGAACCAGCAGACAAATGTGATATGAAATTTCTTTCTTGGAAAACAATATTTTTAGTAGCTATCACTTCAGCAAAAATAATTTCTGAGCTCCAGGCCTCATCAGCTAAGCCTCCTTACATTATTCTCAATAAGGATAAGGGTGTCTCTTCAAACCAATCCTTCCTTTCTGTCTAAAGTAGCTACTAAGACTAACCAGTCCATTCAATTACCAGTTTTCTTTTCCATCTTTACTAATAAAGGTGAATATATGCTGTACCTGCTTGATGTTCACAATTATGTTTTTGTCTTCACAGAACAAAACAGTACAGGAAGTCTGATCAGCTTTTTATGTTCTTTTCCCCTACTTGCTTGGGTCAAGCAATTTCCAAAATAACTCTAGCCAAATGGATCACAGATTTGTATTTCACTGATTTATTCTCAAAAAGGTGTGGAGTTGCCTTATCCTCCTAGAGCTCACTTTGCTAGATCTATGGCTACCTCATCTGCTTTTTCCTAAAGAATTTCCATTGACAATATCTGTGCTGTAGCCACTTGATCAAAGACTCCTACTTTTGTTACTCATTACAAATTAGACATTCTCTGTAGAAGCAGAGCTTCCTTTGGTTCAACAGTGCTCAGGCATGTCCTTCCTTGAGGGCCTCCAGAGAGTTTTGTAGCTGGGGAATCTGACCCATTCATGAGGAAGAATGAAAATGGACAACACAGATGACAAGTTACAGTAAGTACATAACTTCCAATTTTTATCATACTATACTTTACTTAACTAAATACCTTAAACCTGTATTTCTGCTGTACAATCACTTATATTTTATAAATTATCTAGTTAGTCCTTGAAATTCTTTGCATTTAGTGTAACATTTTATCGGAAAACATATTCCTTTTCATTTCTTTTTACACTTGTGTTTAGTCAGATACAAGATTCTTTAAGTAAAAGTCAGTTTTGTATTAATCTTCATGAGCTCTTAATTAGACCAGTCACCTCGTTTGATGGAACTCCAGTCGCCTCGTTTGTTGAAACTGCAGTCACCTCGTTTGTTGAAACTGCAGTCACCTCGTTTGTTGAAACTGCAGTCGCCTCGTTTGTTGAAACTGCCGTAATCTCATTTGATTAAACTGCAGTCGCCTCGTTTGATGAAACTGCAGTCGCCTCGTTTGATGAAACTGCAGTCGCCTCGTTTGATGAAACTGCAGTCGCCTCGTTTGATGAAACTCTTGCATGCAGAGGAGTGCATTCATTTTTTTTTTTTTTTTTTTGAGGTTATCCACTTAATCCATTTCATTGTAATGGGATGCCAAAACATTTCCCTGCACTCATTAAGTGAAAGATCGAAGGCACTAATCCTGAATGAGAGGTCTAGCCTGTTGCAGAAGACACGCATGTGTGCACGCACAGACCTACACACACACTTGCAAGATACACAGATCCAGAGGCAGTTTAAAGGCACACCAGGTGAACTACTTTTGGGATGTGGGAGGAAACTGGAGTATTCAGTGAAAGCCCATTTTGACTTGTACAGGATGTACAAATTCCACGATAGTCCTGCAATTGAGAATCAGCCTTGGGGAGCAAGTGCTGTGGGGCAGCAATGCTAATTAGTGTGCCATTCTACCACCCTCTGAGGTTAGTTATCGGCCAAAATGTTCACAACATCCTTCTGAGTCCACATTATTCTTTCGAGTTCATGTCTTTGGCTTGATGTCAGAGTACTGTTCCTAAAGAAGTGTGGCAGACCCCCCCCCCCCCTACCCTCTGTAGTTTTTTCCCACCAACATTTTAAGAGCACAGCAGTTTTGTATTTCACCAGTCACCTTCGCTGAAGTGTGATCAAAGATAGAGTTTATAGTATTCTGTTTTTTTAACCTTTGGTCATCCTGCTTCTTTACAAATCAGAATATTTTTCAGTGTTTATTAATTGTAACTGTTTTTTTTTTCTTTTGAAATATCAGTGGTCTTATTTTCTAAATGACCTCTTGGTTTAAAAAGGCTGCACCTTGTCAAATAGCATGTTCACCTTCGATGCTGGAATATCAGTAAACTCTGGGTTCTATTCATACACTAGGTAACTGGACTCATTTTGCCACACTGACACTACAGTACAACTTAAGGGGGGGGGGGGGCTGCTGCTACATTCCTAAGTGTGACATCCTTTATATCGGGCATTAGAGCAAGACCTCATCTGCCTGAGTTGGTGGTAGCTCAGATGGATGTAAAAACAGTAAGACAATTTCCCCAGTGCCTTGAAAAAATCTCTCCTAGTCAGCATGAATACCTTCTTGGGTCTCCCCTGAAAAAAGTTTGCTAGCCTACTGGAATTAACCAGTCGACAAAGCATAAATAAAGTAAGTAATGGGAAGTGATGTTTCATTTATAGCATTTTTGAGGTGTAGTCTTATCCATTTTTCTGAAACTTTCTTTGAAGTTTATGGCAGTCATGTTTTTTTTTTACTTTTCTGTACACTCTACTTTTTTTTTTGTTTTTAACCATCACATGCCTTCTTTCAAAAGTGTGGCCATGGTTCAAAATTGCCTCTCCCCATACCAAAAAGACAAGTAGCCTGATTGCACAGTTAGGGTGTCTGACCATGTACTTGTTTGTTTTGCCAAGTTTGAGTGAAATGACTTTGTACTGGGAGCAAAGTTTACCCCTCACAGAGTTGTAAATATATAGTCATTTTATCAAAGAAATCATAAAATCATTAACTTCAACAAGATTCATCTGGGGAATGAAATTCCCAAACACAAGACCCATGGAATAAAAGGTAGATCTTCATCTGGTTATAGTTTTCCTGTGGGTATGCTGCACCTTAAGGGCTTGTATGCAAAATATGTTTTATTTATTTCTTTGGCTAAGGCATGTACTAGTAGTGGAATGAAGTCCTAGCTGACTGGACCTCAATATAACGTTGATAGGATTATTCTGCAGGTCATGCTGATATGGCTGACATGCCGGACAGAATCACCTCCATGCCATTTTGTCTTTTTTCTGAAATAATCCAGGGACATTAACACCCTAAGTTTACCCTTCTCTGTTGGATGATGCCTTTGATTCTATTAAGTGACTTCTACAGTTAAGTATTCCCCAGAGTCCAGTGAAGAATATCCAGGGCAGGAATCTTGTGCCATGGTAATGTCACAGACGAAGGGCCTTTGTCATTTTTGCCCATGAAATGCTATCATGCTGTTAATGAAATCTCACACCATCTGAACTCATAAGTTAACAGGTCAGCAGGCAAGGTAACAGATGCATTCTGGATTAAAGCCAAATAAAACTAAAACTTACCAGGCGTGGAGTAATTTAATCAGGAGCCAGACTGTCCTGATCAAGGTGCTTTAAGTCTCATGTGTGCTCCACCTCAGCTGAATACTCCCTGTATTATTATTTTTTTTTGATCAGGGTATTTGTTGTCCACTTTAAACCTGTCCTTTGGTTAACTTTTTTGAATATTTGTGATCCAGTGAGCTTCCGCGGTACTATGAGAACTTCTGAAAGGAAATGTAAAATATCTGCTCCTTACTGAACTTTATTGTAGGTTCTACTTCTACCACTTCTTGCCATAAAATATACTTTCATAGGTTTGGCAAGGAAGTCCTTCAAGGTATTGTCCTTTAAGACCATTAATAGAATATTCCTGTGACGATATTTGATTATACATATATACATCTAGATGTCATGGAATTGACCGTCCTTTGCCATCACTGGGAGTGTATTCAAGATGTGGACACATTTGATTTGATGTACCTCTTTCCTGTTAAGACTGATATTCAACAAGAAGTAATTTGCAATGACCCCAGTTTTGCTCTCCAAATATAGATTCTTGAACGGAAGGGTCTGTGAGTAGAATTTCACTTAAATCTTTTTTTTAAATACATGGAACAAGAATATTGTTGACTTATTTCTGCACCCATGTTATTAAGGCACCTATTTCTTCTTTATAAAGAATCTTTGCACCTTTTCCACCTGCACAAGATGGGTCGTTGCCAGCTGCAGAAGGGCCCCTTGTATTCTGTATTTGGGAGATCGGTGTACAGCAGCATGACCATTTTTCTGATGCTGTTGGATATGGTTTATAGTGTCGTCATCTCAACCCCAAAGATTTTCCTGACAGCTTGTACACCATTTGATCAAATGTTATATTGCTCATTTTTCAGCATTTTTCCTAAGTGCCTAGTCCTGAATTGCAGTTAAATCAGACTTATAAGAATACGTTTTCTGAAGTACAAGGTGTTGTATTTTAACAGTTAATGTAATGCTGTTGTCTTTGTACCTGGTATGGATGATTTCTACGTCATTCTGTACATTAGCAGCATCTGATAGTGTAATGATAATGTTAGTAATACTTTTGCAATTGGTTATCTAATTCATTTGCGTACAACTGAACTTCAGGAAAAAAGATTGTGAAGAAAAGATAGATTGTATTGTGCGTATTTGTGTGTGTTCTGTGTATGAGTATCTTGATTAGTGGTACTGTTCTGGATGTGTTTTTTTCTTAAGGTAATGTGAAGGGTTGGGACTGGGGCAGGGTTAGGGGTAGAACAAATGAGTACATTTGTGCATTGGGGAGAAATGATCATGAGCTTGTATATTCTCTCAATGCTTTTGTGCATCGCTGCTATTTGACCTTCCACCCATTTCTTCTGTGTTTTTATTTTTTAACGTATATAAGAAATCGGCAGCCTTTTAACAGCTTAGCATCACCATTTAACCCATGTTCCTAATTTGCTTCCAAGGAAGCAGGCTTTTTCACACTTATGCTTTTAAAGTTAAGTACCACTTACACACACCTGCTACCAAGACTGCTTCCATGTGGTCAAGGGCTGGGTGAAACGGGACTTAATTGTCTCACTTTGCAAAATCTGTTATAGAAAGAGGTGAGCTGGCAATGTGCTCAACTTAAATTAATTCCAAAAAAGAAAAATCTGTGGTATCAGGCGATCCCAGAAAACCCAGTATGCAACCTATACTGGGTCAAAAACAAAACAAGCAGAAACTTCGCAGTATGGAGGGTGAGAAGTTCTTGAATTACATTATGCAGCTAGTTCACTAATAAAAATCGGACTTTAAAATACATATTACAAAATAATAAAATAGTAGGTAGTCCACAGTTGAGTTAAAATGGAGTATCCTTTACTGAAAATCCTGTATTGAAACACACCCAATTTCAATAAAGGATATTTAATTTTTAACTCGGCTGTGGACTACGCACTATTTTATTATTGAACAGTATGTATTTTAAAGTTTGAATTTTATTAGTGAACTAGGTGCATAACATATTTCAAGGAGTGAACTTCATACCCTCCACGCTGCGAAGTTTTAACTTAAATAGTTTCTCGACCCTGCCTGACCAAACCTCTTTTTTTTTTCTGCTCTTTGTTACCAAACTTTAGTCCATCCCCTGCTGTGACCCAGCTGCAAGTGTCCTGCTACCCTTATAGTTAACATGTACCTCTGACTGGCTTTTGTGAGAGAGGAAGGAAGGACAGCATAGATGGCCTTCGTGAATCCGACTCATTTGCTTCAGTTCACAGCTAGGCTTATGTGGGTCTTTCAAAAGTGTTGTGTCCAAATGGAAAATGAGTATTAATCGTGATTACTTTTGTCAACTGGGGTTTAAAATTGTTGTTTATGTGAAGTTTAGGGGAGAATGACCACTCTTCTTTTTTGCAAAAGCATAAACATTGTCCACATAAATTCCTTTTTTCTCCTACAAGCATGTTAACCAGTAGTTAAAGGTTTCCAGTAATGAATTTTATAGTCAGCCTCCTTTTCCCCATCTTTATTCAGTGTACAGGTGTCACGTCAACTTACCACTTCTTTCATTCAGTATCGTCAACTGTTACCACTTCTTTCATTCAGGGCCGATCTCCTACATTCTTTGACAGTCATGCCTGCCTCTCTCAGGTCTTCTCTCATGCAATCCATCTGTCTTTTGGCTGGACATATTTATCTCCTCTTTGGCCTTTTTCCCCGTCTCTCCCAGATCTGCTTTACCAAATTGTCTACTGCTTTGTTATATGTATGACTGAACCACCGTTATCTCTTCTCCTTGACCTTCTCTGTAACAGGGGCTATTGCACATTTTGCTTTAGTGCCCATATTTCTTCATCTCTTCCGCAGTGTGCATCGTACTACCTGTTCCAGGTACTTCATCTTCATCACATCAAGATTCTTCCACTGCTTTGCCTTTACTGCCCAGGTTTCTGTACCATACAGTAAAAGTGGTCACACCACTGTTTTGTACACCTTACTTTTTAGCTTCTTTGGCATTCTTCTGTCAGACACAACCCCTGACACTGTGCCAGTTGGGTGCAACATTTCTGATTCTAGCTTTGATGATCTTCAGAAATGGAGTAGAAAAACACCCATTATATAACTAATTCATAAATAACTACATAATAAACTATATATTCCCTTATTTGACTGACAAATTATTCAGTTACTACAGCCCACTAAAGTTAGTAGGGAACAGTAAAAGAAACTAAATAGGAAGTTTTTCTGTCTGGATTGCTTGATAATATACTAACTATACATACTTTCCACTCCAGCCTACATCCCACTTCTCCCATGAAAAATTGTTTGCATCTATTTCTTTCATACATGGTTTTACCTTCTATCTATCCCGCCCTCTACATATATGGTATCTTCATAGAATTCTTCCATCTTTAAATACATCCTGTAGTATAATACTTTTGTTTCCGTCTTTATGTATTCTCACTAAAAATCTCAGTAGATAAGTTAATCTTAAATGTCAAATCTGTCTGTAATCAAGTACCACATGTTTCAGTAACTCAAATGTGTATGGAAGCTACTCTGCGTAGTATATAACTCGCTGTATTGCTTATATTATGTTATTTTTTTTCTTCTGTTATGTAATGTGTTTGCTCTTATCTGTGGACGATCTCTTTCTCTGACTCTCCATTGAAAATGGGGGAAACCCAAGTCAGAATTTCCCAGTAAACAAAGATGAATAACTAATGTAATGCAGATTGCACTGTATGGCCAAGGAATTTGATTTTCTGACTAGTGGTTTTGTCACTCACCATGAAACCTGTTCCCTAATATTTCATGCATCATACCAGACCTCAAGTATTGCATGCATGTATATTCCATTTATGGTGAGTGGAACAGTATTGTCTATCTACAAGTGTATAGATATAACTTAGAATTTGCATAATATGAGGTGGTACTCAGTATTGAGTTTATCAAGATCGTTTCCTTGAAATTAGTTTTGTTTGTCTTTTCGTCTTTTCCCGGTTAGGGGTCGCCACAGTGGAACTCCGGTCCGCTAATGATTGGCAGTCGATTTTTATGGTGACGAGTTACCAGCCCATCGTCCAACCTTCAACGAAGGCACACCCATTCACACATGTCTTTCGGAGGCCACTCGACCATGGGGAGGACATGCAGACTCCACACAGAAGGCACTCCAGCTGAGAATCGAACAGGAGAACCTCTTGCTGTGAGGCAACAATGCTACCGCTGTACCACCGCAGCTTTTGTTTCCTTGAAATTAGTAATTTGTTTAATTCATGTATGTAATTTTGCTTATAAAATGTTCTTTGCTGTGAAATAAAAATATTCCCAGGAGGCTTTCCTTACTTTTATTTACTTTAATTAGCATAATTGTTTGCCAGAGCTGTAAAATAATTATCTAGATTTTAATATTTCTATATTTTCCCATTAGTGTGCTTGCCTATTTGTAAGTTTAGAATGACATAATTACCATTTCTACTTCTGTTAGCATTATTTTCAGTTTTTTTGCCTTGGGTGTGTTTGCATAGGTTTCATCTGGAATTGCTGAAATTTAGTAAAATGCCATTTGGTTCATATATATTTTATATTTATATTGGCAAGACCTATGCAGAATAGGGCTGTTTTGAAAGGATGGTTTTATATGTCTTAGATTTGAGTGCATTGCTGCAGACAGTAGTAAATTATACATTTAGGTGATTTTCTGTATAAGGCATAAACAGTCTAGTGAAATGAAATGTTATTTAATGCCCTTGTTTACACCACAAAATGGCTGAGCAGGCCCAAGGTTTACTGGATGCAATAATATAGACCATCTGTGACTGAGGCATGTTTGCCCACTACAAAGTATTGAATTAGCCAGCAGATTCAGTTTTTCATAGCAGTTAAGATGTCACATTTCTGAAAGAATTTTGGTTAGTAACAGTAGTAACGTGGTATTCTAAATAGCCTAGCATTTAAATTCCAGCCACGGCACATTTTATATTCCTTGTAACATACAGAGATTGCAGACTTGTGAACAAACTGTAGTATGCAGCATAAGATGTACATGCCTTAGAGGTACATGAATGCATTTGGTTTCTAGTTGTATGTTAGAGGAAAATTCATTTTTGCTGAATGTTGTGTGAGTTAGTAGTACACTACTATTTTAAGTTCCTGCAGTCCGTCTTTACACTCGTTCCTTGATGCTTGTTTTATTTATATCTATATTCATATTTCTTCATCTATCTCTGTCTCACTCTTTATATATATATATATATATATATATATATATATATATATATATATATATATATATATATATAAAGAGAGAGAGCTGTGTAATACACACACATATATGTACTTATGCGTCAGTTTGATTTAGAAATAAATGAAACAAGATAAGGCATACAGAGCAATGCTGGCATTGTTATAGTCTTATCATATTAAACATTTTTAAGTTGGCTAAAGGATGCACTGATTTCTGGCCTCTTCTAAAAATAATACCTGCTTCCATGGAGGATGGAATTAATAAAAATGAATATGTCAGATAGTTTAGCACAGGTTATGCTACGTGATCTAGATCTGCGGAGGACCTAACAGAGTGCAAGATTTAAAAAAAAAATGAGTTGGTTAAGAGGTGTCCTTGATGGCATAGCAAGAACCCTATGCTACTTGATTGATGGAATCCAAAAATTGAAAAGCTCAGTGAGGTGCGCATTTTATGTCCTATGATACAGGTGGAACATGTGTGTTCCCCTGTTTTCCTCCCCTCACAGTTGTTAGCTGAACATCAGATCTTCAATAAAATGAAATGCTTAGGATAGTCTTGTATCCAGTCTGATTCCCACTTCCACCCTTGTTGTAAGTGCTTGTATAGAGACTGGTTCCCACATTGCTCTCAGTTGAAGTACTTGTATCCAGGCTGGATCCCACATTACCCTCAGTGTAACTGCTTGCATCCAGGCTAGTTCCCACTTCCACCCTCGGTGTAAGTGCTTGTATCCAGGCTGGTTCCCATGTTACCCTCTGTGTAAGTGCTTGTATCCAGGCTGGTTCCCACTTCTACCATCAGTGTAAGTGCCTGTACCCTGGCTGGTTCCCACATTACTCTCAGTATAAGTGCTTGTATCCAGGCTGGTTCCCACATTACCCTCAGTGCAAGTGCTTGCATCCAGGCGGGTTCCCCATTGCCCTCAGTGTAAGTGCTTGTATCCAGGCTGGTTCCCACATCTACTCTCAGTGTAAGTGCTTGTATCCAGGCTGGTTCCCACATCTACTCTCAGTGTAAGTGCTTGTATCCAGGCTGGATCCTATGTTACCCTCAGTACAAGTGCTTATAATCCAGGCTGGTTCCCACGTTACCCTCAGTACAAGTGTTTGTATCCAGGCTGGTTCCCACCTTACCCTCCGTGCAAGTGCTTGTATCCAGGCTAGTTCCCACTTCCATCCTCAGTATACGTGCTTGTATCCATGCTGGTTCCCATTTTACCCTCAGTATAAGTGCTTGTGTCCAGGCTGGTTCCCACTTCTACCCTCAGTAAACAAGTGCTTGTATCCAGGCTGGTTCCCATGTTACCCTCAGTGTAAGCGCTTGTATCCAGGCTAGTTCCCACTTCTACCCACAGTAAACAAGTACTTGTATCCAGCCTGGTTCCCAAATTACCTTCAGTGTAAGTGCTTGTATCCAGGCTAGTTCCCACTTTACCCTCAGTGTAAGCGCTTGTATCCAGGCTAGTTCCCACTTCTACCCACAGTAAACAAGTACTTGTATCCAGCCTGGTTCCCAAATTACCTTCAGTGTAAGTGCTTGTATCCAGGCTAGTTCCCACTTTCACCCTCAGTATAAGCGCTTGTATCCATGCTGGTTCCCACTTTACCCTCAGTGTAAGTGCTTGTATCCATGCTGGTTCCCATTTTACCCTCAGTGTAAGTGCTTGTATCCATGCTGGTTCCCATTTTACCCTCAGTATAAATGCTTGTGTCCAGGGTGGTTCCCACATCACCCTTAGTGTAAGTGCTTGTATCCAGGCTGGTTTCCACTTCTACCCTCAGTAAACAAGTGCTTGTATCCAGGCTGGTTCCCTTGTTACTCTCAGTATAAGTGCTTGTATCGAGGCTGGTTCCCACTTCCACCATCCATAAACAAGTGCTTGCATGCTGGTTTCCATTTTACCCTCTGTATAAGTGCTTGTATCCAGGCTGGTTCCCGCATCTACCCTCAGTTTAAGTGCTTGTATCCAGGCTGGTTCCCATTTCTACCCTCAGTAAACAAGTGTTTGTATCCAGGCTGGTTCCCACCTTACCCTCCATGCAAGTGCTTGTATCCAGGCTAGTTCCCACTTCCATCCTCAGTATACGTGCTTGTATCCATGCTGGTTCCCATTTTACCCTCAGTATAAGTGCTTGTATCGAGGCTGGTTCCCACTTCCACCATCCATAAACAAGTGCTTGCATGCTGGTTTCCATTTTACCCTCTGTATAAGTGCTTGTATCCAGGCTGGTTCCCACATTACCCTCAGTGTAAGTGCTTGCATCCAGGCTGGTTCCCGCATCTACCCTCAGTTTAAGTGCTTGCATCCAGGCTGGTTCCCGCATCTACCCTCAGTTTAAGTGCTTGTATCCAGGCTGGTTCCCATTTCTACCCTCAGTAAACAAGTGCTTGTATTCAGGCTGGTTCCCATGTTAGCCTTAGTGTAAGTGCTTGTACCCAGGCTGGTTCCCACATTACCCTTAGTGTAAATGCTTGTATCCAGGCTGGTTCCCACTTCTACCCTCTGTATAAGTGCTTTTATCCAGGTTGGTTCTCATGTTGCTCTCAGTGCAAGTGTTTGTACCCAAGCTGGTTCCCCATTACCCTCCATGTAAGTGCTTGTACCCAGGCTGGTTCCCCGTTACCCTCAGTGTAAGTGGTTGTATCCAGGCTGGGTCCTACTTCTACCCTCAGTACAAGTGCTTGTATCCTGGCTGGTTCCCATGTTACCCGCAGTGTAAATGCTTGTATCTAGGCTGGTTCCCACTTCCACCCATCTCTGTAGTAGTCTGTAGTTCATGGTTTCACTGGAGTAGCTGCATGCCATCTTATGCATTCATTGCTTGTGCTATCAGGAGAGTAGTTCAGGTTTATTTGCTACACCTGCTTACTGAAGCTAGCACCCAGCTGCTGCCCCCTCACACCCCACCTCCATCTCTCACACACCTACATATATGCTTGTCTTGTTTTAGCCTTCAGCACCCAACTTACGCAGGACATCTCATTTCATCTGCTTATTACTACCTTTTTTTTTTTTTTTTTTTTAATAAAGAACAATTTTCTCATGTCCAGACTGAACTGACTACCATTAAGCTACATCTCCTCCTCCCCCTTTCTGCTCATCATAAGACTATTGCATCGTGCTGGGACACTTTTCTTTGTGTATGCAAGTAAAGGGTGAAAGGTCACACAGAGAAACCATTCAGTAAAATCTGCAAGAAAGACCCAGCCAGGCTAGAGTCTTCACAGTATCATAACTTAAACTGCCTGTAGTGGAGACCTGTGGGATATATGCAGATAACCCATAAGGACACGGTGTTTCAATTAGATGGCTTCTGAATGCCCATGACTTTTTACTTTGTGTTTATGGGTACATTCAGGTCAATAAAGCAGACATCTCAAATGTCCCCGTTTTGGAGGAATTTTCCTATTTTAAGACCTGATTTACCACTGCACAGAATCACCCTTATTTTGGAGATATGACACTATTTTCAGGTTTGATTCATCCCTTCACACAATTTTCTGAAATCTCTCCATGTGATTTTTTTTTTTAAGCTGTCTAGTACATTAGAAAAATGCCCTTTGTGGCCAACTAACAAGTGGCAACAGTAATTTAAAGAGAACATGCATCTCCCTTTTTCTGAAGCAAAAATAAATTACCTAATTTTGCAATACATTTCATTAATGTCTACAGATTTTATACGGTCTCTTTGATAATGTGATATTTTCCATCATTTTTGTCATTCTGGTTTTTTAACATATATTTCGGAGTAGTGTCCTTTATTCTTACTGAAAGTGGGAAATATTATGCGATGCGTATTTATGCTAAATAGATGTTCCGATTTTTGGTTGGATGATCTTTTCAAAGGCTTTGTTCCTGTTTTCAGTGTCTACTGGTTAAATGGTAGGCAATAAAGCCAAACCTCGTAAGCTACAGGCATGCTGTGCATCATCCTTGTTTTTGTTGTTTACCTTGTCAGTACAGCATAGTTAGATCCACTTAAGGTGCATATATCCCATGGGTCTCCACTTTTGGAGGTTTAAGGCTCTACCTATGGTGATCATAACCCCACCTTGCTGAGCTTTCCTTTTGGTCTGCTCCCTGCAGTTCTCTTACCACCCTTTTTGTTGCCTTTTGCTGTGCTGTTTTAGCTTTAGCCATGATATCCTTGTCCTATTCCTAAGTGGCCTCTAGTAGCCCAGTATGAACTATGATACTCCATCTGGGGTCTCTTTAGCATTTGATATTATTTCTTTTTTCCCCTTTAGTACTTTCTCCATGGTGCATTTCCCGGCATCTTGCTGGAACTTGCCTTTGCTGGCATTGCTTTGGGTCATTAATGGTTGCTGTAATCACTGAAGTCCCTCTCTTATTCTATACTTTGAAGCCTTACTCCCACCCAATTCATATTTAGTTCTATGATCATCTTTTCACATGTGCACAACCCTGCTTTTATCTGTGTTAAATTTTGAGGTATCACCTTTCTAGCCATATTAGCCTGTCAGTCTTTCTTAATGCTCCTTCCTGTATCTTCAGTTATACCTCAACGTTTTATATTATTTAAAGGAAGAATAATTCTGTAGGCCTCAAAACTGACACACACAGCTTCCCAAGCTCCTAAGACTTCCCTTCTCATCACTACCCTTTATGCCCTGCCTGTCAGACAGTTCTTCCCTTACATGCGTAGCCTATCACCCACCACTTTACCTCTTAATTTCTTCAGCCTCCAGTGTGCACTGCACAGGTATGTGGAGGTAAGGTCACTACAGACTTCAAAGTTATTCCACCTCATAAGTCAGAGAAAGTAACCAGCAGTAAAGCATATGGAGAATTAGAAGGGCACTGTCAAACAAGCCCTATAACTAATGAGAATGCAATGGGAGGGGGAATAACCTTCTGCAAGAACGATAGCGCAGGTATAATTAAAACAGCAAAAACAGTTAAATGAAAGCATTTGCTAGCCATGAATATAGTGTAGGAAAGCCAAAAACTGAGCAGCAATCAAAATAATGGAAGCACCAAGCGGGGCTGTCTGAGGTCTGCTGCAAGGCGATACGCTAGGGGAGGAGTGTGCTGTTGGAGGTCTGCTGCAAGGAGATAAACTAGGGGACGAGTGTGCTGTTGGAGGTCTGCTGCAAGGAGATAAGCTAGGGGACGAGTGTGCTGTCGGAGGTCTGCTGCAAGGAGATGCGGTAGGGGACGAGTGTGCTGTCGGAGGCCTGCTGCAAGAAGCTACACTAGGGGAGGAGTGTGCTGTTGGAGGTCTGCTGCAAGGAGATGCGCTAGGGGAGGAGTGTGCTGTCGGAGGTCTGCTGCAAGGAGATGCGCTAGGGGACGAGTGTGCTGTCGGAGGTCTGCTGCAAGAAGCTACACTAGGGGAGGAGTGTGCTGTTGGAGGTCTGCTGCAAGGAGATGCACTAGGGGAGGAGTGTGCTGTTGGAGGTCTGCTGCAAGGAGATAAGCTAGGGCAGGATTGTGAAGTAAAAAATTTACAGTTGGAAAATGTGTATAAAAAGAAAAAAATGCGGGAAAGAAACCTCTGGGTAGTGGGTAGAGAGATGTTAAATAAAATCAGTATATATACCACACGCATTATTACAGACAATGAAATAAATACTTTTGATCAGTTTTCTAACATGTAGGAAATTAAATATCTGCCATCAGGTCAGTGTTGACTCTTGCTTATTTTCTGGATCATTGTCCAGAACCATGTTCTTCCATCATTTAGATGAACAGTCATTGAGAAGGAACATTCATCACTGTATTTATTTATTTTTTTTCAATGGATCACATTATGGGTATTTCTCTTTTACATTGACCTTGACTTTGCTAAGCATTATGCCTTTTCATAGGTTCATAGGTTCATACTAGGCTATCTGCCCAAGGGCATTTATAAGCCTAGCCCATAGTTATTTGGCTTTCGCCACCCCTTTAGTTTGACTAAAACTATGCCTATTATTTTGCTGTGCCTCTGTCAAGCAGTGACACTGAAGTAATCCCTGGGGTATATCTGCGATCCCCCATCCATTGGTCAAGATTCCTCTTGAACAAGGCCAGCGAGGTGCTCTGCCTCACATGTATCGGGATTTTGTTCCACAGCATAGGGAGTCTCTGGGTGATGAATCTGTCCCTCCAGCATGTTCTATTAATAACTGTGTCAAGGTTTAAGTCTCCCGCCCTTGTGGTTCTGAGGGATCTAGATTTTTTGAGGTGAAGCATATTCATCAAATCAGGGTTTGACATGGCCTTATATGTCAGGCACAGGTCACCTCTGAGCAAGCGGTATGAGACTGAATAGAGCTGGAGTTCTTTCAGTCGGGCAGCATAAGACATATTTTTGAGACCCTTTATCCTTTTGGTGAGGAACATTTGGGGCCTTTCCAGCTGCTGCAGGTGTCAGGTCAGATACATTCCGAATGGGGCATTGTACTCAATCATAGGTCTAATGAGTGATGAGTACAGGGGGACGATGACCTCCCTTGATCTAGATGTGAATCCCTTCATGATCAGGTGGGCAATGTAGAAGGTTTTCCTAACTACTTTAGCAACATGAGTGTCAAACAAAAGGCTACTGTCAACCTGGGTCCCCAGATCCCTGATTACTTCTTCTGTGCTCAGTGGATTGCCACCTATATGGTAGCTAGGGGTAACCTTGTTTTTCCCGAAGGGTATGACTATGCATTTCTTGGCATTTAACTTTAGGCCATGGCTCTGGCACCAGTTATCCGTTTCTGTGAGGCCCTTCTGAAGGATATCTGTGTCAGATGTGTTTTCGACTATGGCGCCCAGTTTGCAGTCATCTGCAAACTTTGTCAGCCATAACCCTCCTGTGTTTGCTTGTACTTCAGAAAAGTAGATGCCGAACAAGAGTGGACCCAGGACTGAGCCCTGTGGGACACCACTTGTGACAGGCTTTGAGTCTGACATGGCTCCAGCAACTCTGACCCTGTGGGTTCTGTCACTTAGCCAGTTTGCAACCCATCTTGTGATGTATGGGTTTACATTCAAGCTGATGAGTTTTTCGATGATACCTGAGTGGGGTATTGTGTCGAAGGCCTTTGCCAGGTCAAGGTAGGCTGTATGGACTGCCTTTCCCTCATCAATGGCCTTGGTGACTGTCTCGAAAAAGTCAACCAAGTTTAAAAGGCATGATCTGCCTTTGACAAAGCCAAACTGGGTTGAATCCAAAGTCTGCAAGTTCCCTATGTCTTTATTTATGAGTTCCATTATGATCCTCTCCATGGCTTTGCAGATAAGGCTTGTCAAGCTAATGGGACAGTAATTTCCAGGGTCGGTGGAGGCACCGCCCTTGTGAAGTGGGACCACAGTCGCCGTGCGCCACTCCTTGGGTACATATCCTGAGGTGAGGCTAAGATTAAACAGCTGTCCTAACTGCGGGTTTAATTCCTCATTGAGTTCGTGGAGCACACAGCCGGGGACACCATCCGGTCCCATGGATGCTGTGTTTTTTGCTTTGGAGAGAGCAGTTCTCACCTGGGCGTTGGAGATGTTTGGGGGGCTACAATCCTCTGGTATAGATATCTTTCCTTTTGGGGGGGAGGGGGGGGAGAAGTTTGCACTGAACCTGTCAGCCAGTATGTTGGCAATGTCTGTAGGATCAGTAATCTTCACATCATTTTGAACTACTTCTGAGCATATCTGGGAGTTTCCTCCTAGGTTTCTAACATAGCTAAAGAAGGCCTCAACCTTTTTGTTTCCATCTAGATATTAAGTAAGCTGTCATGCAGCCAATGCATTGAAATATTCTTTTCTTATTTTTCTATTTGCATGATCTTCTGAATTATGGAAGTTGAAGTTTTGCCATCTGAGATTCCAGGAACAAATAAAATTTTGTCTTCTAAAATACAGATTGATTTGTTTTTTAGGCAGTGCATCAGTGTATCAACACCCCTAATTCAATGGCATCAATTTTATACCTTTCATGTTTCTTCATTGTCCATTTTTCTTGTTGAAAATATCATTGGCGGCTGGTGACTTAAAAGGGGGGGCTGCATGAGTCAGGTGAATGGGTGGGGTCAATGTGAAGGGGTGTGGCCAACTAGAAAGGGGAGGAGCTATGTTCAAAACCACAAAAACTGTAACTTTAATTAAATATGCTGCCCTGGATGCCAAACCATCATTATGATAATCCAATTAAGACAAAATGAAGTATAGAAGAAAAAAATATTTCAATGCATTGGCTGCATGACAGCTTACTTAATATCTAGATGGAAACAAAAAGGTTGTGAGGCATGAAAAACTAAATTACTTTTTAAATACATTACTGGAATGCCAGTCAAAATCAAGTATAAGAAAAACAAGCAGCACTCAATTCAAACCACTTCTCCTTGCACTGCAGTTCTAATTATAATTTATATTCAACTTTATTAAAGTACCAAGTAACATGCTGAAAAGTAGAAATCTCTGTGATACCCCCACCTGTAAAAATGTTTCTTATCCAAAAAAGACCTGCTGCATGACAACTATCTACTTGTTTCATGGGAAAAACATGATCAAAGTAAAAAATGAAAAGCAAACAAGAAACAAGCTCAAGATACATTGCTTACAAGATTACTGTACAGGTAATGGACCACACATGATAGATTGGCATTCTGTTTGATTTACAGGCAAAGCCTGCAAAGATGACTGCAAGTCTCCAACAAATGTAATGAGCTTCTTAAAATAATGTAATCCTGTCTTTATTACAAATACTGTCATATGCATTTCAATACCCAAGGCTTATACATTATCTAGTTATGTAAGTATTCTCTGCATGGCAACAACAGAGAGGCTTTCAATGTTGGCAGTTCTTTAACAGTATGCTTATTAAAGCTTACTTGCATCTTACAATCTCGGGCAAGCTTACCTGATGGTCATTAAAGCATTGCAACTTAAACACAGAGCAACAGGCACTTTCTGAGTAATAATAAGCATAAATCAACAGTATAAAAATATGACTGAAACCAGAACATTCTGCAAAATCAAGGACAGTATAAAAGTAGCACTTGTGTCTACCTTGGATGGGGGGATACTCTGCGCATTTACCCTGAATAACTTCTCCTTGCCTTGCTTGGACACATCCAGAACCACTACATGGGGGAGTGGGTTGCAACAAGTATGTCACAATTTGAAATGTCTCTGACTGACTGATGGCCCTGACACATTCGTCATACCTCTCAACCTCAGAACAAGAAATATGGACAGAGCCATACATAGAAGTGGGACAAAGGCCCAAAAATAAGGACAATTTTTAAATATTGCTTTTATAAACGTAGAAAGACAATAGAATAGTAGGTCTTGCATTAGTATGAATTTTCTGAAAGGTACAAAATCTGAAACTCAAATGTCTGTCATTATTTTGTAACTTCAGATGTTAAGTTGTCAATCTCGCCTTCATTCTTGCTGGATGGGTTCGGAGCCGATCCTCGGCTCCGACTCGGCACTTGCTAAGCTCGAGAGCTAATTTTACCAGCTCGAGGCAACCCTATATCCCATGATGCAAGGTGGAGACTACCCAGATCTCATTTGCTGCTTCGCTAACGAGGAGCCTTCTTTTACCAGCTCTAGGTAAGTGAATAGTTTTTGAGACTTTCGTCTACCCCCCTTTAAATTTTATATATATATTTGTGTTTTGTTAACCTTAACGACTTACTTTAACCCTATGCCCGTCAGTGTTCCCTTTTTTTCGAGTAATTTATTCCCTTTCCCTAGCTTAGGCCTTAGGCCTTCCCCTCCCTAAATTTTTTCCTGTCAGGGATTGTTTGTGTATGACTGTGTGTTATCCCTGTTTATTTTAAATTGTTGGATTGAGTGTTTTTGTGTGTGTGTATTGTTCCTCGACACAGTTATGTCAAAGGACACTAAGGTCTCAGGCTTCAAGAAGTGTGACTCGTGCTGTCAGAAGATGTCTGACAGATGGTCACACTTCTTGTGTTTATTGCCTGGGACCTTTGCACCTGCAGGACTCTTGTGCTATCTGTCATGCTTTCAGCCCAAGAGTCCTGCAGGAGCGAAGAAATAAGCTGATATTAAGGGGCTTATTAAAGCCCGAGAGCTCCCCGACTAAGTCGGCGCCAGGGAAGCCCTCGAAACCTGTTAAGCCTTCGGCTGAGACTTCCAAGCCGTTGGCTTCGGGTTCGCCCTAACCAGGATCGAGATCGGCTCCAGCCGGAGCCAATCCTTCCACCTTACCAGTCTCAGTATCGGCTCCATCCGGCGCTGATACTGTCCAATCCAGACATTCAGTGTCTGCTCCGGCTGGAGCCGACGTATCTTCGGCTCTCTTGGCTCCATCGATCTCAAAAAAGAGATCTCGATCCCCTTCAGTGGAATCCATACATTCGGCTCCGAGATCACCCTTGCTCTCAGAGTGGAGCCATTGGAGCCGTTCTTCTTGGTCATCCAGGCTGTCTGATCACGACCTCGAGAGAGTGGTGAATAGACTATTAGTCTCAGGCATTGGCCCAAATACTCCATAGCCCATCTCAACAGACGGTCACTATTTCACATCCACCAAACATTCCTCCTTCGACTCTCTTACAGAGCTCGGAGCCGGAGCTCCTCTGAACCGGCACTGTTGTGGCTTCGGAACCGATACCACCCCTTTCGGCTCAGTCGTCCTCTGCTCCGATTTCCTCCTTGAGACCTTCATTGGAGGGCTCCGGGCGTCTGGTCTCTCTCGTCTGCTCCGAGGGGACGAGTGGCATCGGACCCTTGTCTGACCCTGTTCTCCCTCTCGGAGCTTCGGCGTTGGTGAGCTCGGCCCCGACATCTGCCTCGGAGCCTTCCCTCTCGGTGAGGCCTGGGGTTCCTATCTCTTCGGAGCGGGAACTTTCTGGTCTCTCTGATGGGGGAGCCTTCGAGGTGATTAGTGTACTAGCCCCTGGGCTTAGTCAACGGACAGTTCCATCAGCTCCTCCCACTTCAGTGCCTGCTGATGTCTCTTCCCACTCTCTTGCTCCTAGACCCAGAGATCCAACGCCTCAGGTTTCCCCATTGGGAATATCTTCCGAGGCTTCTCCTGATCCATCAGGTGAACCCCCGCGTAAGAGGACATGTAAGAGGAAACATCTAGACTCCCCTGAGTCTACTACATCAGATACTGACCTGGATGAGTCGGAGGGATCCCCAAGGTCCTCTGAGGATGTCTCATTCTCAGACATCCTTGTCCTCAGAAGGATTAAGGGAGGGTCAGTTCCCCCTCTGCTTAAGGAGCTCGAGTCAGTATACCTGGAGGCGTTTGGATCTTGACCCTCCACCTCCTGGGTGTCTCCGCCTTTCAACCCTCTTATGGAGGTAGTGGCTCGGAAGGCGTGGATGGCTCCGGATTCGGTGGAACCTATCCCTAGGAGGCCTTCAAAATTTATTACAGCCCCACAAGATAGACAATATTTAACAAAGGGTGTCCTAGCTGATGCCATGGTGGTGGCTGCTGCCACCAAGAAGGAATTAGCTGATCCTTCAGTACCTGTCCATCCTCCTAACAAGGATTCTAGGACCATGGACAGGTACGGTAAGCGGATTTTTTCTTCAGCGACTTTTGCCATGAGATCACTGAACTACTTATGCCACTTCACCCGCCTTCAAAGAGATGTTCTTAAAGAGTTGGGAGAAGTTTTACAGGATCCGTCAGCTGCTGGGTCTCAGGATAAGATTAGCTTACAGCTAGGAATCCTTAACTCCATTGTTAACTCCTCCATGCGGCTCATTTCTTATGCAGCCGATGGAGCGAGTAGAACGCAGGCACAGGAGTGGCTTTAAGGCGTCAGTCCTGGATGCGGCTTTGTAATTTTGCAGACCCCTTCAAGGCGTCCTTTACAAACTCCCCCTTTGATGGGTCGACCTTGTTCGGACCTCAAGTGAAAGACACTTTGACTAGATGCGAACAAGATGGCAAGACTCTTTCTGCCGTAGGAGTCCGTTTCTCTACCCCTTCAAGACCTTACCCCAAAGGACAGAAGGGAGGGAAAATGTGGTTCCGCAAATCTCAAGGAGTCACGCCTGACGCACGAAGTTAGTTTACCCCCAGAGGCAGAGGGGGCAACAATAATAGACGCCGCCCTAGGGGCAGAGGTGGTCCGCAGAATCAGGGTAGCAGAGAGCCTCTTCCTGACAAACCCTTCCATCCCCGAGATGTTGCCCGATTGTCCGCCTTCAGAGGCAGTCGGGGGACAATTATCGCTGTACCCAATAGCCTGGCTTTCCCTTTCTCAAGACAAATGGGTACAGTCAATTATATCCGAGGGTTACAATATTCCCTTTATTCAAACCCCAATTCAACAAAAGAGAACCCTTCCAGACGTTCCACCCGGTCTAAGGGAACTAGCAGCAGTAGAAATATCAAAACTGCTAGTAAAAAGAGCCATCCAGCCAGTCCCAGCGGACCAAATAGGATCCGGAATCTACTCAAGGTTCTTTTTAGTTCCAAAAAAGACAGGGGACTGGAGACCAATATTAGATCTGAGCAAACTCAGCAAGTTTGTAAAGAAATCAAGATTCCGGATGGTCACGCTTCAGTCCATTCTGCCCTTTCTAGGCAAGGACAATTGGATGTGCTCGATAGATCTTCAGGATGCGTACTATCACATAAAAATTCACAGACACTCCAGAAGATTTCTCCGCTTTCGGCACTCCAGAAGATTTCTCCGCTTTCGGCTGGGGACCAGTCACTTCCATTTCAGAGCCCTGCCCTTTGGACTCGCTACAGCCCCCAGAGTGTTTACCAAATGTATGGCAGTGGTTACGGCTCACCTGAGACATCAAGGATTCCAGGTGTTTCCATATCTAGATGACTGGCTCCTCACTGCCACCACCAGGCATCAGCTTCTCCAAGCCAGAAATTACACCATTCACATTTGCAGAGGGCTAGGAATTTCTATAAATTTCGAAAAATCTGCCTTGTCGCCTTGTCAATCTATTACTTTTATAGGCGCAAGATTGGACACCGTACAACTTTCAGCAAAGTTAACAGACCAAAGGATCTTGGACATTCAAAGACACATCCAGGTGATTCTTCTCAGCAACAAAATTCAGGCCAGATTTGCTCTGAAGGTATTGGGTCTTATGGCGGCCGCCATAACACTTCTTCCCCTTGCCCGCTTTTACATGCGTCTTCTACAATGGATGCTATTCACCCAATGGTCTTTTCAACAACTTCCCATGTGTCACGAGATCATAGTAACTCCAACTTGCAAAAGGTATCTGACTTGGTGGATATCGTCCCCTCAAATCCATCAAGGCAGACCTTTTGTTCCTCTTGCCCCGGTTGCCACGGTTACATCGGACGCCTCCCTGATCGGGTGGGGGGGGCATTATCAGGGCAGAATGGTCCATGGCACTTGGCAACCTTTTGAGTACCATCTGCACATAAATGTTCTGGAGATGAGAGCGGTGCTTTTAACGTTGCAGGCCCTCAATGACTCTCTTCCCCTGGGAACTATTGCAGTCCAAACGGACAATATGTCCGTAGTGTGGTATATAAACAAACAGGGTGGAACCAAGTCCTATCCACTGTGTCGAGAGGCTCTCAGACTTTGGCAATGGGCAATCTCCTCTCACTGGTTTTTGATAGCAATGCACATCTCCGGAAATCCAACATCATAGCAGACAGATTGAGCAGAGCTATTCTCATGCCTCACGAGTGGTCTCTCAAACAATCAGTGACGGAAGAGATTTTTCAGAAGTGGGGCCTTCCTTGCTGCGACCTTTTCGCTACACCTCAAAACATGAAATGCCCAAACTTCTTCTCTCTCTTCCCCCTTCCAGGCCATCCCCCCAGAGACGCTCTAACCCAAGATTGGCCCCGGGGACTTCTTTATGCCTTTCCCCCTTTTCCGCTGATACCTCGGCTAAATCAGAAAGCAACCGCCTTGAGAGCCAAGTTGATTCTCATTGCCCCTTATTGGCCTCGACAGATATGGTTTCCGTTCCTACATCGTTATCTCTTAGTACAGCCGTGGCATCTGGACTCTGTTCCTGATCTTCTGACCCACCAGTCGGGTCAACTGCACCAATCCATACCTTCTCTCAACCTCACTGCTTGGTTGCTCCACTTCCATCCTTAGCCAGGCTTCCTATGATTTCTAATCCTGTACGGGATATCATAGTAGCTTCCCTAAAATCTTCTACCAGAAAGATTTACACTAGTAAATGGCGACGTTTCTCTTTCTGGGCAAAAGCTAGGAACATAGACCCCTATACTGCTCCAATTAATTCGGTATTGGACTTCCTAGCTGAGATTTTTCATTCAGGATCCTCTTCTTCCACAGTGAAAGTTCAACTGGCAGCCATTTCAAATTTTCATATAGGCCTTTTGGACCACAACATTATGTCACATAAACTATGCAAGGCATTCCTTCGAGGTATCTTTTTATTGAAACCTCCGATTAGAGATCCCCCACCACAGTGGGATCTAAATTTAATTTTAACATCCTTGATTCTTCCCCCGTTCGAACCTGCAGCTGCCTGTTCTTTGAAATTGCTTTCTTGGAAGACACTTTTTCTAGTTGCCATTACTTCTGCCAGGAGAGTATCTGAGCTTCATGCTCTCTGTATTCGTCCTCCCTATTTAATATTCCACAAAGATATAGGGTATCTCTAAGGACTAATCATCTTTCTTACCAAAAGTGGCATCACAGATGAACCTAAATCAATCCATTGATCTTCCAGTATTTTTCCCGAATTATTCTGATAGAGCGGAACAAAAGTTACATTGTCTTGATGTTCACCGCCAGCTCAGATATTATCTGGACAAGACTAAAATTTTTAGGAAATCTGATCAACTGTTTCTATCCTATGCAGAGAACAGGAAAGGCCTTCCAGTTTCTAAGGTAACTTTATCTAGATGGCTGTCTTCTGTGATCACTTACATTTATCAGCTCAGAGGCAAAGAGTTGATTTCTAAGCCAAAAGTCCATTCTACCAGAGCTCTAGCTACATCTACAGCTTTTCAAGCTAGACTTCCAATAGACACTATTTGTGCAGCAGCCACATGGGCCTCTCCTCATACCTTTGTTTCACATTACAAATTAGACTTGGCCTCCAGAGACAGAGCAAATTTTGGTTCCACTGTTATCAAGAGTCTGTTCCATTGAGCCACCCAGGATAGAGGTGCTAGGGACGCGGTCCCATCCAGCAAGAATGAAGGCGAGATTGACAACTTAACATTTAGAAGTTATGTACCTACCATAACGTTCCATGTTAGTTGTCTTCTCTCGCCTTCTTTCTTGCATCCGCCCTCCATCCCCCTAGCCTGGTCAGACCGGGAAGATTATGCGTCTTCTATTAAGAGGTTATTCCCTTTTCTAGCTGTTCAACTTCTAGTGTCACTAGATTAGGTTGATCCTTTCTAGAGGGTTATGATGTTATTTAGTATTGTTATTTTTCTTCCTCCTCTTCAGTTGGAAGAAAATATTACTATTTCTTTAGCTACCAAACGAGATCTGGGTAGTGTCCGCCTTGCATCATGGGATATAGGGTTGCCTCGAGCTGGTAAAATTAGCTCTCGAGCTTAGCAAGTGCCGAGTCGGAGCTGAGGATTGGCTCTGAACCCATCTAGCAAGAAAGAAGGCGAGAGAAGACAACTAACATGGAATGTTATGGTAGGTACATAACTTCTAATTTTTAATGATTTGCCACTAATTTGCCAAAAAAACATAATTTTATGAAAAATTTACCAAAAATGTAATGCAAAAATATAAAATAGCCAGACAATACAGCTGGGAACCTGTCAAAAAAGGAACACTTTTCGTAATATTAGTACTGCTAACTTTAGCAACTGACAAAATAAAAGAATCTACATGCATTTCCTGAAATAAAAGTAATCTATAACTCTTATTACAGTTATTTCTCAATTGTAAGCCCTCCACGTTTTCTTCCAAAATCGCCATTTTGCGGCGGGATTAATAGGGGGAAGAGCAACATTTTGAGCCAAAAGCGGGGACAGTTGAGAGGTTTGGATATGCCTAATTCTATAAAGCAATTTATTTGCACGTACCTCTCAACCTGTTAATGCAGGAAGTCTGGACAAGGCCAAATATACTGGGGGGACATATAAACAGTACTATAAATTGTTGTATAAACTGAGACAATTGATAGAATAACAGGTCTTGCTTTAGCATGCATTTTTCTGAAGGTTATGAAGTCTGAAATTCAGTGTCTGTCATTATTTAGTGACTTAATTCCTAAATTATTCGCCAGAAACCACACATTTTATGAGGAAGAAACCAAAAATAAGAAGCAAAAATCTATTCATTCTGTGAAAATCTGGACAGTTGAGAGACATAGTCCAGCGGGGACCGTCTTTGAGTTTGCCACCCTTCCCCCTCACAAAATCTTGGTCGAATAGAGCCTCCCCTCTGCAGCCATTCCAATGTACCATTCCTTGGCTATTTCACCCCATTTACCATAAACACTAATGTGCATACTGCTTTACTTCTGCAATGATTTGGACTTCATTTGAAAGTTTTATTTTGCATTTTACAGCACAAACACTAAGATATCTGCTAAATAAAGCAATGCAGTCTCACAATGAAAACAGACTTAGCATTAAAACTTCTCTGCCCGTGAAACTCGCATTCATTGAAACAGCATTGAAGCCCACATTCAAAGAAAATACATTTTACCAGTGGCAGATAAAGATTAACTTTGGGCTGTTTTCAAATCATAGGCCCCTTGCACATGAAACATACACGTGGTCTTTGATACACCTTCCTGATTGTATTAAATTATATCCCTTGTTCAATATAGTATAGTTGTTAGAGGGCATTTTAAATTTGTTTTGAACATTTTTCCAGTAAACAATGAAACAAAATGCATGCACCAATAATGACAAAACTGCCCAATTCAGAACATTTCTATCATAAAAGTCTACTCAACAGTCCACCAGTATCAGTAAATATGCACAATCTCTGAAGAAGTAAAAGTCATCTAAATAATTCCACATTAAAGAAATCTGTAACTAATGAAGAGGTTGCTGCTAGCAAACAACTTTATATTTCATTGTTCCATCTACAAATAAAGTGCCTGTTGCCCTTGAGGAATAAATTGCCTAAGTTTCATTAAAAAAACGATAAACTAGTAATATTGCAATAGGGAATGGATGGCAAACTGATAACAGGTTCATAGTTACTAGGTATCTTCACCAAAAAGGACTGCAGCATCCACCCCTTTTACAATACAGTACAGTATGAGCAATGCATTTACTTATTGTGGGAGCAGAACCCACAGCCTTCTGCATCAAAAGCAAGTACACTACCTATTGTGCTATTAATATCACAAGCAGATTCGGCATAAGCAGCACTAAACTTTTGTTCCCCTGCAGCTCTCAGCTTTTTGTAAAATCTACTTGACACTCAGCTGCATCTCTGAACTTTGCAGCACAAGAAATCTGGAAAAATCCAAAATTTGGGGAGGGGGAGGCAAATGACCAAAACATAGGGACACATTTTAAACATTGCTTGTATAATGTTGGAAAGTTGTTAGAATAAAATGCTGTGTTACCACCATACATTTCACTGCCAAGTATTGAACCCAGGACCCTGTGCAAAACAGTCAGAGCAACATACCACTATGCGAAATCATCTGCTTTATGAAAAAAGGAAGACAAACTTAAATGGCTACCATTTAGTGAATTCAGTTCTCACCATAGCTGTCAACATCTTAGCACAAAACACCTGAACAAAGCAAATAATGGGGGAATATAGCCTCCAAACATATTCAGTGAGTTCAGTTATCACCATAGCTCTCAACCTTGGCACAAAAAACCTGGACAAAGCCAATAATGGGGGAATACAGTCCAAAAAATAAGGACAAATATCCATTGAGGACACCAGAGCAAACGCACACAAACACAGGGAGGACATGCAGACTGCACACAGAAGGCACCCCAGCCAAGAATCAAACAAGACGACCTGTAGCTGTCAGGCAACAATGCTACCACTGCACTACTGGCTGTGTTAAGTAACAAAAATACAGAAACCACAGATTTTATGAGGAACAGAATAGAACAAATACGAGGCAAAAATCTGCAAATGTTTTACAAATGGTGGTGGGTAGGGAATTCAGGCTCTTGTCACTTGGGCCCAAGATAGAGGGTTCAAGCCTTATTCTTTACCCACCACCATGTAGCACCCAGGGCATTACACACACACACACGCACCCTACCTGCAGATCCTCCTCCATGGCAGCTAAGTCCCATAGTGGTCCTCTGCAGCAGCCTGATGATTCCCTGTTCTCCATAACAGCCTGTGCAGGCTTTCTGGGTTACCCACAAGATGTGAGTAGGCTGGAGCCTCCAGTCTGTAGATGATGGAGTCCAGTGTTCTGGTCTGTGTGGTCGTCACTGCACAGACCTCTGGGCTAACAGAGCAGTCTGGAGTGCAGGAATGAAGTATGCATGCATGTGTGGAGTTCAGGACTGCCTAACACAGCAGTCAGGAACTAAGCACACGTGTGGAGTACTCGTAACATTTTAAGTTTACTTTTTATTTTCTACAATGGAGAAATTTATTTTATTCCTTTTACAGGTAGAGGGGCTGCAGTCCTATAGTATGAGCCACCCCTGAAAAATATCACAGCTTGGCAAGATTAATCTTTGTATGCAGACTTGCATCTCTGCACTGTCTTATCACTGACCTTCCATATTAAACGACTGATTTTCATAGCATTGATCCAAGTAGGCTAAAACCGCTTAATATTTCTGTTTTTCCTCCATTTTAGAATAAATTTTGTTACTAGTTGTCAGAATATTTGTCTTCATGTTAAGATGCAACCCTATTTTTTGAAACTTTTGTTTAATGTTGATAAGGAGTTGTTTCAGATTGTCTTTACTTTGAGGCAGTAATGTGTCATCAGTATAGTGAAGTTTGATTATTTTGATTCCAGATGTTAAGTTGTCAATCTCGCCTTCATTCTTGCTGGATGGGTTCGGAGCCGTTCCTCAGCTCCGACTCGGCCACTTACTAAAGCTCGAGAGCTTATTTTACTGGCTCGAGGCAACCCTATATCCCATGATGCTAGGCGATAACTCCCCAGATCTCGTTTGCCGCTTTCGCTTGCGAGGTGCATATTTTTACCGGCTCCTGGTAAGTCTTTAAATATATAGTGTTCAGTCACCCTTTTTGGTTAATTTTTCACCCAGTAGTTTTTCAGTAGTTAGCGACTACCTATAATTCTATTTCTGTTTATACCTTCCCTTTTTATCCCTTATATCCCCCCCTCCACTCTTAGGTTAGGCCTTAAGCCTGCCCCTTTCCTAATTTTTCTTGGGGATCCTGTGGAGTGTTTGGGTGTGTCAGTATCCTAATTAATATTTTTATTGTTTTTTATTGCTTTTTGAGTGTTTTGTGTGTGTGTGTTTTCTCTTTCCTTTTGTGATCCCTCGACACTGTTATGTCGAAGGAACCAAGGGAAACTAAGGTCTCAGGCTTTAAGAAGTGTGACTCGTGCTGTCAGAAAATGTCTCTGACAGACTGTCACACTTCTTGTGTTTACTGCCTAGGACCCCTGCACCTGCAGGACTCTTGTTCTGTGTGTCATGCATTCAGTCCAAGAGTCCTGCAGGAGTGCAGGAACAAACTTATACTGAGGGGCTTGTTAAAGCCCGAGGGCTGCCCGACTAAGTCTGCGCCGGGGAGGCCATCGAAACCAGCAAAACCGTCTGCTCAGAGTACTAAGCCTTTGGCTGCTGGCTCTTTGTCTGTGCCTAGATCGGCTCCGGCTGGAGCCGATCCCTCTGAGTCAGAGTTTCCGGTATTGGCACCACTCGGTGCCGATACCTCTGAGTCCATGCATTCACCGCCAGCTCCAGCTGGAGCCGACGTGTTCTCGGGTCATTTGGCTCCATTCATATCATTGGAGTCCATCCATTCGGCTCCGAGATCTCCCCTGCTCTCGGAGCGGAGCCATCGGAGCCGATCTTCTCGGTCATCCAGGCTTTCAGATCACGACGTTGAGAGAGTGGTAAGTAGGCTGTTAAAGTCTCAGGCTTTGGCCCAGATGATCTGTAGCCCATCTCATCAGACGGTAGCTATTACGACTCCACCTATTTTTCCTCCTTCGACTCTCCCTCAGAGTTTGGAGCCGGAGCTCCTCGGAGCCGTGACTGTTGTAGCGTCTGAGCCCATACCTCCCCCTTCGGCTCCTTTGTCTTCCTCTCCGATCTCCTCCTTGATGCCTTCATTGGACGGATCCAGGCAACTGGTCTCTCTCGTCTGCTCCCGAGGGGGCGAGTGACATCGGACCATTGTCCAACCCCGTTCTCCATCTTGGAGCGTCGGCGCTGGTGAGCTTGGCCCTGACATCGGCCTCGGAGCCTTCCCTGTCTGTGCGGCCTGGTGTTCGTACCTCTTCGGAGTGGGGGCCCTCTAGCCTTTCTGATAGGGGAGCCTTCGAGGTGATGAGGAGTGTACTAGCCCCAGGGCATAATCAACGGTCAGCTCCATCAGCTTCTCCCACTACAGTGCCTGCTGATGCCTCTTCCCACTCTCTTGCTCCCGGACCCAGAGATCCAATGCCTCAGGTTTCCCCACTGGGAATTTCTTCCTCTTCCGAGGCTTCTCCTGACCTGTCAGTGGAGCCTCCGCGTAAGAGGACATGTAAGAGGAAGCATGTGGACTCTCCTGAGTCCATTACATCTGACACCGACTTGGATGAGTCGGAGGGATCCCCAAATCCCCCCTCTGAGGATGTCTCTTTCTCAGACATCCTAGAAATCCTAAAGCAGAGGGGGGAACTGGTCTTCCCTTAATCTTTCCGAGGACGAGTTGGTGTACCTGAAGGCGTTTGGTTCTTGACCCTCCACCTCCTGGGTGTCTCCGCCTTTCGACCCCCTTATGGAAGTAGTGGCTCTGAAGGCGTGGTTGGCCCCAGATTCAGTGGAACCCACCCCTCGGAGGCCATCTAAATTCATCACAGCACCAGTTGACAAACAATTCCTACAAAAGGTGTACCGGCAGATGCCATGGTGGTGGCTGCAGCGACCAAGAAGGAACTAGCTGATCCTTCAGTACCTATCCATCCTCCTAATAAGGATTCTAGGACCATGGATAGGTACGGTAAGTGGATGTTTTCTTCAGCGACCTTTGCCATGCGGTCGCTGAATTACTTGTCACTTCACCTGCCTTCAGAGAGATATTCTCAAAGAGTTGGGAGAAGTCTTACAGGATCCATCAGCTGCTGGGTCCCAGGATAAAATAAACTCACAGCTTGGAACCCTGAACTCGATTGTTAACTCCTCCATGCGTCTAATTTCATATGTAGCCGATGGAGCAAGTAGGGCCACTGGCACAGGAGTGGCCTTAAGGCGTCATGCCTGGATGCGGCTGTGTAATTTCGCGGACCCTTTCAAGGCGTCCTTCACAAATTCCCCTTTTGATGGTTTGGCTTTGTTCAGACCTCAAGTGAAAGACACCTTGACCAGATGTGAACAAGATGGCAAGACTCTTTCTGCTGTAGGAGTCCGTTTCTCCACCCCTTCAAGACCATACCCTAAGGGTCAGAAGGGTGGGAAAATGTGGTTCCGCAAATCTCAAGGAGTCACGCCTGAAGCAAGAGGTCAGTTTACCCCTAGAGGCAGAGGGGGTAACAACAGATGCCGCCCTAGAGGCAGAGGGGGTCCGCAGAACCAGGGTAGCAGGGAGCCTCTCTCTGACAAACCCTTCCAGCATCCCTGAGATGTTGCCCGATTGTCCACCTTCGGAGGCAGTCGGGGGAAGATTGTCGCTGTACCCAATAGCCTGGCTTTCCCTTACTCAAGACAAATGGGTACAGTTGATCATATCCGAGGGTTACAAAATTCCCTTTATCCAAACCCCAATTCAGCAAAAGGGAACCCTTCCAGATGTTCCACCCGGTCTAAGGGAACTAGCAGTATCAGAGATTATCAAAACTGCTAGCAAAAAGAGCCATCCAGCCAGTCCCAGCAGACCAACTAGGATCCGGAATCTACTCAAGGTTCTTTTTGGTACCGAAAAAGACAGGGGACTGGAGACCAATATTAGATCTCAGCAAACTAAACAAGTTTGTAAAGAGAACAAGATTCTGGATGTTCACACTACAGTCAATTCTACTCTTTCTGGGCAAGGACAGTTGGATGTGCTCCATGGACCTTCAGGATGCGTACTATCACATCAAAATTCACATGTGCTCCAGAAGGTTCCTCCGCTTTCGGCTGGGGGCCAGTCACTACCAATTCAGAGCCATGCCCTTTGGTCTCACTACAGCCCCCAGAGTGTTCACCAAATGTATGGCAGCGGTTACGGCTCACCTGAGACGGCAAGGATTCCATGTGTTTCCATATCTAGACGACTGGCTCCTCACTGCCACCACCAGGCATCAACTTCTCCAAGCCAGAGCTTACACCATTCACATTTGCAGAGGGCTAGGAATATCTATAAATTTCGAAAAGTCTGCTTTGTCGCCTTGTCAGTCTATTACCTTTATAGGCGCCAACTTGAACACCGTACAACTTTCAGCAAAGTTAACAGATCAAAGGGTCTTAGATATTCAAAACCATGTCCATGTTCTTCTTCAGAGCGATAAAATTCAGGCCAGGTATGTCCTGAAAGTATTGGGTCTTATGGCGGCCGCCATAACACTTCTTCGCCTTGCACGTTTTACATGCATCTTCTACAGTGGATGCTTTTCGCCCAATGGTCTTTTCAGTAACTCCCCATGCACCACAAGATCATAACTCCAACTTGCAAAAGTCATCTGTCCTGGTGGATATTGTCCCCTCAAGTCCATCAAGGCAGACCCTTTGTTCCTCCTCCCCCGGTCGCCACGGTGACATCGGATGCCTCCCTGATCGGGTGGGGGCATTTTCAGGGCAGGATGGTCCATGGCACTTGGCAACCTTTCGAGCGCCACCTGCACATAAATGTCCTAGAGATGAGAGCAGTGCTTTTAACGTTGCAAGCCCTCCACGACTCTCTTCCCCTAGGAACTATTGCAATCCAAATGGACAATATGTCCGTAGTGTGGTATATCAACAAGCAAGGCGGAACCAAGTCCTATCCCCTGTGTCGAGAGGCACTCAGACTTTGGCAATGGGCAATCTCCTCTCAGTGGTTTCTGATAGCAACGCATATCCCCGGGAAGTCCAACATCATAGCGGACAGGTTGAGCAGAGCTATACTCATGCCACACGAGTGGTCTCTCAAACAATCTGTGGTGGAAGAGATTTTTCAGAAGTGGGGCCTTCCTTGCTGCGATCTTTTTGCTACACCCCAAAACAGCAAATGCCCCGACTTCTTCACCCTCTTCCCCCTTCCAGGCCATCCCCTCAGAGACACTCTAGTCCAAAATTGGCCTTGGGGACTTCTCTATGCCTTTCCACCCTTTCCTCTAATCCCACAAGTAATTCAGAAAGCAACCGCCTTGAGAGCCAAGTTGATTCTCATTGCCCCTTATTGGCCTCGACAGATATGGTTTCCGTTCCTACATCGTTATCTTTTGGTACAGCCTTGGCATCTGGACCCAGCTCCAGATCTGTTGACCCATCAGTCGGGGCAGCTGCACCAATCCCTACATTCTCTCAACCTCACAGCTTGGTTGCTCCACTTCCGTCCTTAGCCAGGCTTCCTATGATTTCTAATCCCGTCCGGGATATCATAGTAGCTTCCCTTAAATCTTCCACCAGAAGGATTTACACTAGTAAATGGAAACGTTTCTCCTTCTGGGCAAAGGCAAGGAATATAGATCCCTTTACTGCCCCAATTCATTCGGTCTTAGACTTCCTAGCCGAAATTTTTCATTCAGGGTCTTGTGCCTCTACAGTAAAGGTTCAGTTGGCAGCCATATCGAATTTTCATACAGGCTTATTGGACCACAACATCATGTCCAGTAAGGTTTGCAAAGCTTTCCTTAAAGATGTATACTTAAGATCAAGGACCCTCCACCTCAGTGGGATCTTAATTTAGTCTTAACATCCTTGATTTTTCCCCCCTTTGAACCTGCGGTCTCCTGTTCATTGAAATTTCTTTCCTGGAAGACGCTCTTCTTAGTCGCCATTACTTCTGCTAGGAGAGTATCTGAGCTTCACGCCCTCTGCATTCGTCCTCCCTACTTAATCTTCCATAAAGACAGAGTTTCTCTAAGGACTAATCCATCCTTCTTACCCAAGGTGGCTTCGCAGACAAATTTAAATCAATCAATTGATCTCCCAGTTTTTTTCCCAAACTATACTAATAGAGCGGAGCAAAAGCTACATTATCTAGATGTTCACCGCCAGCTCCGATACTATTTGGATAGAACCAAACAAATAAGAAAGTCTGATCAACTCTTTTTATCGTACGCAGAAAATAAGAAAGGCCTTCCTGTTTCTAAGGTAACCCTGTCTAGGTGGCTGTCTTCTGTGATTACATCTATTTATCAACTCAGAGGCAGGGAATTAACTTCTAAGCCAAAAGCCCATTCAACTAGAGCACTAGCTACATCTACAGCTTTTCAAGCTAGACTACCAATAGACACTATCTGTGTGGCAGCCACTTGGGCCTCTCCTCATACCTTTGTTTCGCATTACAAATTGGACATGGCCTCCAGGGACAGAGCAACATTTGGTTCCACCATTCTTTAGAGTCTGTTCCAATGAGCCACCCAGGATGAAGGTGCTAGGGACGCGGTCCCATCCAGCAAGAATGAAGGCGAGATTGACAACTTAACATTGAGAAGTTATGTACCTACCATAACGTTCCATGTTAGTTGTCTTCTCTCGCCTTCTTTCTTGCGTCCCACCCACCATCCGCCTAGCCTGGACAGACCGAGAAGATCTTCCCTTCCTTGAAGGGTCCCTTATATTCCCTTGTTCACCATCTAGGTGTCCTAGGATATATAGTGTAGATAACGATCCTTTGGGTTTTTTTTATCCCTCTTCCTCCTCCTTCCAGTTGCAGGATTTTGTTTTATTGGCCTATGCTAGGGTTTTTCAGCTTCCAAACGAGATCTGGGGAGTTATCGCCTAGCATCATGGGATATAGGGTAGCCTCGAGCCGGTAAAATAAGCTCTCTAGCTTTAGTAAGTGGCCGAGTTGGAGCCGAGGATCTGCTCCGAACCCATCCAGCAAGAAAGAAGGCGAGAGAAGACAACTAACATGGAACGTTATGGTAGGTACATAACTTCTCATTTTTCCACCTCCATTTTCTCCATGCAGTCCTGATTCTCTGAATGTAAGTAGCCTTGTTGCATAGTTTCCCAATTCCTTTTGATGTTGTTTTGCCTTTTCAAAGATCCGTTCCACATCAGAGGTCATTATCTCTTCTTCATTGCTGTTTCCTGAATCTTGCTTACATGTCATGCAGTTTTCTTTCCAAGTATGTTTGTAATCTCAACTGAATGATCTGTTTGTTACCATATGCAGCTTTCATTTCATTGTCAAATAATGGTGGTTGTTTTGTTTGAAGTACACAGAAGTTTAAGCCAAGCATTTTACTTTTACATATCACTGATCGAGTTAGTTTCTCTATTGAAGACACTTGGTAATATTTCAGACTTTCAAAAAGCCAAACAGTTGCAGAACAAAGCTTAGTTCATAAAACCAAGACTGAATGTAGTATGAAACAAACCAAGCAACTCTGATACAGAACAAATGTTTAATAAAACAAAGCTTTCAGGTAAAACAAGCCCTTCATAAGTGTATAAAATACTAACACATACTAACCATTTTTATATACTATCAAAACTCACACAGCCATTAATTATTCAGTTAAACAATCAATCATAGTTAAAACAATAGTTGCAGAAGCACAGAACTCTGTTTCAAACACATTTGTTTATAACTTAGTACAGGTTTTAAAGAAACAGTCTGGTTTAAACCTGGTAATACATCAGCACAAAGGAGTAGTATCCATTGATATTCCTTCATCTCAAGCTTATTGTTAAGATCTCCACCTCGTATATCCTTACATACTCTATCACCCTAAAAGAGAATTTATGTGCATTTCCATATGTACTTAGCCAAGGAATTAGTGTCAGTATTTCTTCTTCTTTCTAAATGGTGCTCAGTTATTCTTTCCTTCAGTTTGCTGGTAGATTTCCCAACATAAAATGCCTGACATCTATTACAGGTAGCCGGGTATATTATATTCATTGTAACACATGTTGCTAAGCCAGAAAATATACAACTCTTCCTAGTTATAGGGTGTTGAAAAGTATTATTTTTATTAATGACTTCACAACAGCTACAGTTGTAGCAAGGAAAGGTACACTCTGCTTGTGCTAGGCTGACGAGGTCATAACAAGGCCAAAATATGCATATCCATAGCTAGTGGGGTTTGACTTTATTGGCCTGAAATTTTCCATGAAAACTACTTCAAACGTAAAAGTCATGGGCAATCAGAATTGCCATATAGCTGAAACACCTGATGTTCATAATGGTCATTTGCATATATCCCATGTGCCTCTGTCACAGGAGGTTTGGGAAGTCACTCATTGGAAGTTCTAGCTTGGCTGGAGTTTTCATTTAGGGTGGGAGGTTGGCATAATGGTTATGGTGTCTACCTTACAGACACAAGGTACAGGGTTCGATTCTTACATGGGTAACTGGCTAGGCTTAAAATGGCACACAAGGGAAGTTAGCTTAGTACTAATCTATGAACCTGATTTAGCTGCTGTTTTACCCCCCCCATTCTTGACACACGTCTTTATAACATAACTTCTTCTTTAAACTCTGACAGTTTCTGTATGAGAAACTGGGTTTCATGCCAACTATGGGACATAATTCAGGTAGAGATGTTAATATACACCAGTTATTAATAATTCTTCTTACCTCAGAAGTAGCTCTGTTGAAAGCTGTAACAAAACATAGCTTACCTACATCTAAATTGGTCTCCTTAGTTATAAAGGGTACTTCCATTGTGTTCATAGAGAAATAAGGTTTAGTACCATTATCCCTACAGCTCAAGACATATTCAATTTCCATATCTAGGGACACCCTATTATAGCCCCTCTCCATAAATTCATCTTTCAGTTCCTGCATTTGTTTCTTACATTCTTCTTTAGAAGTATTAAGTCTACTACTTCTAACAAACTGAGCTTTTGTAACCCTTTGAAACACGTGGTACATCCATACTGTTTGGATGGAGAAATGTATTCCTATGTATAGGTTTTTTTTATAAACAATAGTTTGAATTTCAGTACCATCAAACAAAATCCTCACATCCAAAAAATTAATGCTAGTATCTGAACATGTCATAGAAAAATGTAAAAGTTCAGCACTGTTGTTTAAATAGTTTAAAAACACATCTACATATCTTTTAAAGCAACTAATATTATGAGAGTATTGCTGTGGGTCATGATATATAAATTCAGTCTCCCATTTATCCAGTACTAGGTTGGCATATGTATTAGCAATGAGAGTACCCATTGCTATGCCAGATATTTGATGGTAAATTCTTTCATTGAAAACAAAATAATTATCTAGTACTAACTGGAGTAGTTCACATATAGTTTCACTGAATCTACCAGTGTATTGCCCATTTTTGACCAGCAGTTCCCTTATGGCATCAATACCATAACTATTGGGTATAACAGTAAAAAGTGATTGAATGTTGAGTCACCATTAGAAATGTATTTGTAGTACTAAGAGATTTATGCGTGTTAAACCAACCAGAGAAACCTCTCAAAAAATCAGCAGTATCCTGTATATAGCTTTTTACATATGAAAGTTGCTTAAACAATGTTGTCTTTTGGCTTTTCCCGGTTAGGGTCGCCACAACAGAACTCCAGTCAGCTAATGATTGGCAGTAATTGGCAGTAGATTTTTACTTGCCGAGTTGCCGGCCCTGACGCACAACCTTCAACAAAGGTACGCCCATTCACGCATGTCTCCACACAGAAGACGCTCTAGCTGAGAATCGAACAGGACAACGTCTTACTGTGAGGCGACAACGCTACCGCAGCACCACCATCGCAGTACAATACATTCTGTAAATAAATTGAAATGGGCTCGGTGGCCCAACCCCTCCCAGATACAATTGGTCTCATGGGGGGGGGGGGGTTCTAAGCTTTTGAGGACCTTCAGTAGCCCATATAAAACAGGTAGTTTGGGATGTGCTACAGTAGAATATTGATAAAGCTCTATGCTAATGTCATTCATCAGCTGTAAGTCGTACATCATTGTGTTAATA
Organism: Protopterus annectens; assembly: GCF_019279795.1. Classification (NCBI taxonomy): domain Eukaryota; kingdom Metazoa; phylum Chordata; order Ceratodontiformes; family Protopteridae; genus Protopterus; species Protopterus annectens. The sequence continues at coordinate 1,375,027,147 of NC_056746.1, forward strand.
ACACTCGCAAACTTATAAACATCATTACTACTTACACATTTAAAAGTACTAGCATCAGCTAAAAATAAAGACATGCTGTTAAAATTTGCTTGTCCATAACAATAACAGTGCCACCTTTATCAGCTTCTTTTATAACTGTACTATCATCCTGTATCAGTTTCTTTAAGGAAGTACATTCATCAGTAGTTAAGTTGAACATCAGAACCTTTGTTATATATTTCTCTAATCTGTCTCACAGATAGTAGAAAAGGCAACAACAGCATAGTGGCTGTTTGGTATAAAGACACTAGAGCATTTACATACATTATTATGCAATGTTCCTTGCTGTTTAAATATGAGCTTTAAGTCCAAATTACGAGCAAAAAGCTTAAAATCTGTTAATGTAGAACTTAAACCATCCATGCACAAGGAATGAATTTCGGTCCCTTATTTAACAGTGTTAGATCAGATATTGTAAGCTCTGTCTTGGACAGATTGATAACAGAATTCATATTAACAGTACCTTTTAAAGAAATAATTTTTGAAGTCTGAAATTGCTTTGACTTCTTCCTCTTTTCCTTGTGTGGAATAACCTCTGGAACATTCTTGTTTCTTCACCATAACCTGTTCTGGTAATTTTGGACATACGACCATTTGTTTTGTTAAAAAAAAAACGCCTCAATAGATGAAGAATTCCTTATCACTTGTGGGTGTGTCTCCCTTACCAACAGTGATGATGTTGATGGTATCTCATTGGTTGAACTGGCCATCAGTCCATTTTGATGAGACTCATTACCATCAGGCTGTGCATTACTCTGTTGCACAGGATTTAAAGGCACATTGACATCATCCAGTTCATCCAGGCCATTAGATTGTCTATTTGGAACAAAAGTGACATTCTTAGCAGTCTCAGGATTAGGTTTTACTTTCGGCCAGGCAAAAATCTGTCCGTTGCTATAATCATTGAGGTCTCTATTCAGCTTATGCCTTTTAGCTTTCTCAAAGCTCTCATCCAATTTAGAGAACATCTCAAGCAGTTTGTCATAATCAGATATATACTTGGAGAATAAACTTGATGCAGAAATATTATTCTCTAGCTCACGTATCTCAGTATGTAAATCTGCTTCAATTTTAACAAAAAAGTATTTCATGAGTTTCATATATTCTAAGCCAAGCTGTAAATTCATTTCCTGCCACTTTTGTAGTAGAACAGGATACATCTTGGCATATGAAGGCATTTTCAGAACCCTTAAATCACAACGTACTATGCCCAGCTCTAAATATGTCAAAAATCTGTAACGTTGCCATTGTAGTGCCTTAAACTTTACCTTCTTCTCTAGAGTAGCAAATTGATGTAAATAGTTACGTTCATCATCACTCTGTTGTAAAGTTTTAACTCGAGGAGGAACAGTTCTTTTAGTGCAGTCCAAAAGTGGATTAGAAGACAAAAAACAGAAAGTCTTGCAGTTTGCAACTCATTTGCAGGCTGTGTTGTGGAATTAAAACATCTCTGCCTCTAGATGTTAACACAATTCTCAAAAAGCCAAACAGTTGCAGAACAAAGTATTTAATAAAACAAAGCTTTCAGGTCAAATAAATCCTTCATCAATGTATAAAATACTAACACGTACTAATCATTTTTATATACTATCAAAAATCACACAGCCATTAATTACTCAATTAAACAATCAATCGTAGTTAAAAACAATAGTTGCAGAAGCAAACTCTATTTCAAACTCATTTGTTTATACCTTAGTACAGGTTTTAAAGAAACAGTCTGGTTTAAACCTGATAATACATCAGCACAAAGGCATATTATCCATTGATATTACTTCAACTCAAGCTTATTGTTAAGATCTCCCCCTCGTATATCCTTACATACTCTATCACCCTAAAAGAGAATTTGTGTATTTCCATATGTACTGATGTGCTTAGCCAAGGAATTGGTGTCAATATTTCTTATTTCTGAATGTTGCTCAGTTATTCTTTCCTTCAGTTTTCTGGTAGATTTCCCAACATAAAATGCCTGACATCTATTACATATATTCATTGTAACACATGTTGCTAAGCCAGAAAATATATAACTCTTCCTAGTTATAGGGTGTTGAAAAGTATTATTTTTATTAAGGACTTCACAACAAAGTATGGCCTTCGTGCAACATGTCTTCAAGAAGGCATACCAGTATCCTGTGTGTCAGTAACATGAACTCAGAGATGCATTATGCACAAACAGAAAAATAGCTTTTGGTAGTAGTGTTCGAAGTTCAGTAATTATATTTATGGAAGACCTATCCAAATAGAAACTCATCACCAACCCCTAGTGACAATTTAAAAAAAAAGCCAATACATACAGCCCCAGCATGCTTGCAATGCATGATGTTAAAATTGTAAAATTATAATTTTAATATTCTGTATACAAAAGGCAAATATCTATACCTTGCTGATGCTTTGTTACGAGCACCCAGACAAATAACAAAACAGTGTGAAAAAGAGAAAGCAGGCTTTGAAGTCATGGAAGTCAGAAATTTTTTATCATCCCGTCTTGAACTCGGCACTTTCAGACCCAATTCTCCAGAAGCTGAAAAACGTCATCAGTCGAGGATGGCCAGTACGACAAACCAGTTTACTACTAAACATGCAACAGTATTTTCCTGATCGAAACTAGCTTATGATGGCAGATGGAATCATCATGAAAAGTCTTAAAGTGGTAATTCCTAAGAAGGGCAAGAGGCATAGTACTCTGGCCTTCTTATGGCTAAAGATATAGAGAAGGAAACCCTAAATTGTTCAATTTGCAACAGCACCAAACCATAGCAGCAAAACAAAGCACTTAAGCTAAACCAGATTCCTGAATTACCATGGTCAACAGTTGCTACAGATATTTTCGAATGGAATGGTCAGCATTACTTAGTGTTAGTAGACTTACTCAAATTGGTTTGAAATTGACCTTCTTCCTAACTTGACGTTCAGTATAGTCATTACAAAATTCAAGAGACATTTTTCTGTCCATGGTAGTACGCACAAAGTAATTTCTGACAATGGTGTACAGTTTACAAGTCAGCAGTTTAAGAAATTTGCTGAGTATTGGGACTTTGTTCATATTACTAGTAATCCCGAGTATCCACATTTTAATGGATTAGCTGAGCATGCAGTTCAGAGTACAAAACATTTGTTGGAGAAATTAGAGAGGTGGTACCAATGTTTTCTTTAATTTACTCAATCTTATAAACATTCCTCAAGATAACTTGATTGGTTCACTTGCTTAGAGATTGATGTCCAGACTGACTTGAGCATCTTTTCCAATCAGTAAACAATTGTTAGTACCAAATGCAAAGGACAACAGAATGGTTAAAACTCAACTTTCGAGAAAACTGTCACAAAAGTTGTACTATAAGTCCAATAAACCTCTTGGACCATTAAGACAAGGAGAAGTTCTGAGAATGCAAAAATCTAAAGGATACCACGGGGTGGGAATCGTCAAGAACGTTTGTGAAGAACCGAGATCTTACATCACACAATATGAAGGAATGGATTTCAAAAGGAATTGACATATATTACCAGTCTCTGAAGCAGTAACACAGCAGATTGCCTGTGCCAATTACTCTATTTTTCAGAGTTACTCTACATCTGTTCGAATTCCAGGAGGCAGTGTACTTTCTTCCAGTAATCATGATTCAATCCCCAAAGTTCCAATTGTGAGGACATCCCCGGAGACTGTCCCTGTTACTAAACCCAGCCAAAGTTTTTATGTGACCATTTGGTAGAATTTCCAGACCCAATATGAAATGCACAGCGATTTAGACTTAGTTCACATTTGTTTTTGAAATGTTGATGTGATATTTTGCTTGTACAATGTCTTGTTCTATTGCATGTCTAACAAATTAAAGAGGGAGGATGTAGATCATTGTGTGTATTGTACCTAGTCAGCCACTGTAGCTAGGTAGCACGTGTATATAAGTTACTGAGCATGTGCAAGATCAGTGCCATTTTGTATAATCAGCCACAGTGAGTGCAGTCATGAATAGAGATGCACATGTGAGAGTGTTTGAAGTAATTTATCAGCTTATGAAGTTTGAAGTACATGTCCCAGTTACAACTCCTGATGTTTTTATGTACAATAAATTACTTGAACGCATACCCACCCTCAGTGTTTCATTTGAATACGAGACATGCGACAAGTGGAATAGAAGAATCTAGACTTTTATAAACCTGTTTCATTTTTACATTGAGGTCTAGACTCCTTATGAACTAACCTTTTTGGATGCTGACAAACCAGAAACTGCTGGGATGTTGGTGAGATGTTCTTTTAACTATAGTTAAAAATTTGCATAAAAAGTTAGTCTCACTTTATTTGTTCCTTATTAGGCCCATCACTGAATATATAATGCACACAGTGGCATGTATATTTCTAAGCATCTAAATGAGCTGGAGAGACCTCAGCGTTTCCTCTCCAGGCCTTAGAACCTTTAATAATTCTAATAGACTAAAAGACCAGTACTTCTATTCACTGTCATACAGACTTCTGAGGGAATGATCGCTGCTTAGCTTCCCATGTTATGAATGACCCAACATGCTGTAACCCTGCTCTAGACATAAACCTATGCTACCACATCAACAATACCAAATGGCATGACTGATACCTAACCCAGTGTATCCCCCATTTCTGGAACAGGGTGCCCTTACCTAGCAAGCAAAGTACTTTCCTAGTAACTTAACCAGTCTGGATAACTGGATGGTTGATCACAAATTTTCGTTGGGGTATGTAGAGAAAGTCTACTTAATGGGGGGGGGGGGGGTACTGTTAGTCTCCCAGTAGTAAATGGTAATGTGGCTGAGCTTCTGAATGGTTTTATTGGCTGTAAACTTGGTAAGAACCTAGCGCCGGTTAAACAAGGTTAAACTCTTTCTGGCTCCAGAAAATCTGTTCTTCAATTTTTCCCTTAGAACTGCTCTGTTAGGAACCTAAACAGTTTTCACCTTCACTAAAAAGTGCAGCACTTGTTCCAAATAGCTTTTTCTTCTCAAAAAGCTCAGCACTTGTCTTATAAGCATATCCCTTGCCTTATAAGCATTCTCCTTGCAGGTCAAGCACTCCTATATTATACAAATCTCTCACTAGCAAAACCCCCCAGGAGTGCCCACTTCCCTGCTAAGCCTACTACTTTTCTGTCTCATACCAACTCATAATTCTTTCTAGCATGTCTAAGGGTCAGATGCTGGCGTCCTCTCCTGCCCAGTTGGTGAATCTGGGAATTCTGAGACAATGTTACAATTGCCTCATGTACACGGACAACCCTCTCCTCCTCCCACGTAACACTAACACTTGTGAGAGATGCAGCTATTTAGCCAGACTGGAGGCTGAGCTCTCTCAACTCAGGACTGGCAAGACCAGGCAGGAGGAGAAGGCAACTACACACACCACAATACCAGTCTCACATAACTCAACCACACCACTGAGTCAAACACATAAACACACTAAGACGTACTCGGAGGCTCTGAGTAAAAATTTACCTAAACAGCAGAGGCCTCCAAAGCAGACACCCAAGCAACTGCAACCTCAATACACCACACAAACAACACATAAACAACAAAATCAGTGTGCAAAGCAGTCACTGCCCATAAGGCCAAATACAACACCAAACATACTTGTCATAGGTGACTCCATAGTCAGACACACTGACGTCCCACTCACCAGACTGAGTAAGGAGAAGGTCACAGTAAGCTGCCTGTCGGGCGCTAGAATCCGCCACATAATGCAAGCACTCAGGTCTCTCAACAGCAGGTACAAGTACGACTCAGTCATTGTCCACGCTGGTGTCAACGACCTGAGACGTACCTCCTTGGACTACATGAAAAGAGACATTGAGGAGCTCTCTGATTATGTAGCCCAGGCAGGTATGACCCTGACCTTGAGCAGTATCCTACCTTCACCTAGAATGATGCCACAATACAGTGATAAGATGATCAGCTTTAATAATTGGCTTAAATTCTGGTGTCATTCAAAGCCGATCCAATGTCTGTCTGCCTGGGATGACATGCTGGACAAGCCACGCTGCTTCGCAAGGGACGGCTTGCACCTGTCACCCCTAGGCTTCCGGATATTGGCAAAGGCTCTTGCCACCCTCATAGTGCCTTTTTAGGCAAGGCTCAAATTCTAAACCTACCACCCTAGAACACAAAAAGGAAAAAACTAAGGGTAATGCTGCTCAATGCCAGAAGTCTCAATCTCAAGATGCACGCACTCGAGGCCCTTCTCAGTATGGAGAACATCGATGTCTGTGCTGTGACAGAAACCTGGTTCAAGGCTCCTAAGAGCACCCCAGCACTAACAGGTTTCACCTCATATCATGCGTTCGGCCCCAAAATCCGGACAACACCAAGAAAGGAGGGGTGTCCATATTCATAAAGGACACCCACACCTCAAGGTTGGTGGCAACGCACGATGCATCGGAGACCATCCAGGTGCAATTAACCATAGGCAAGACTGCTCTGCAATTTGTAGCATGTTACAGGCCACCCTCTCAAACTCAGGAACCTCACATGGCCTTCCTGAAAACATTGGAGGGATAAATGTATCTCCAAACACCACCATACTAGGTGATTTCAACTACCCTAATATAGACTGGGAACACTACTCAAGCCCAAACACTCTAGCCCAAAGGTTCCTGGAGTTCATAAACTCAAATGCCATGGAACAACTAGTCACCATCCCCACAAGAGGAGAAAACATACTTGATCTCATCATCACGAACATGGGATCACAATGTTCAACACCAGAAGTATACCCCTCACTGGTGAGATCAGATCATAAACTAATCTTGCTGGAGGTCCTCATCCGCCGCCACCTGAAATAAGAAAGACCACAGTGAAAAACTTCTCAAAAGCCGACTTCACACTTCTAAAAGCTAGCGTGGTCTCCTTTAAGGCCCCTGAGCCAGTGGTAAACATTACTCAAACCGCTGAATCACTTACAAATGCCTTCTACCAGCACCTACAGGACTGCATGGATCAGGCAATCCCAAACAAAACTAAGACTCTTTGTACCAAAGGCAAGCGTCCAGTCTGGTGGACCCCAGCCATAAACAAGCTCTACAACAAAAGGAGGAAGCTACTACAAGATAGAGCAAAATCCTTGAAAGGTAAGACACCTTTGATCATTATAAGTAAAAAACTAAGAGCTCTCATAAAATCATCCAAGGCAAATTTTGAGAGAAAAATCGCCAGGGACTCAAAAGACAATCATAAGGCCTTCTTTAGCTATGTTAGAAACCTAGGAGGAAACTCCCAGATATGCTCAGAATTAGTTCAAAATGACGTGAAGATTACTGAACCTACACACATTGCCAACATACTGGCTGACAGGTTCAGTGCAAACTTCTCCCCAAAGGAGAGATATCTATACCAGAGGATTGTAGCCCCCCAAACATCTCTAACGCCCAGGTGAGAACTGCCCTCTCCAAGGCAAAAAACACAGCATCCATGGGACTGGATGGTGTCCCTGGCTGTGTGCTCCACGAACTCAATGAGGAATTAAACCCGCAGTTAGGACAGCTGTTTAATCTTGGCCTCACCTCAGGATACGTACCCAAGAAGTGGCGCACGGCGACTGTGGTCCCACTTCACAAGGGCGGTGCCTCCACCGACCCTGGTAATTACCGTCCCATTAGCTTGACAAGCCTTATCTGCAAAGCCATGGAGAGGATCATAATGGAACTCATAAATAAAGACATAGGGAACTTGCAGACTTTGGATCCAACCCAGTTTGGCTTTGTCAAAGGCAGATCATGCCTTTTAAACTTGGTTGACTTTTTCGAGACAGTCAACAAGGCCATCGATGAGGGAAAGGCAGTCCATACAACCTACCTCGACCTGGCAAAGGCCTTTGACACAATAACCCACTCAGGTATCATCGAAAAACTCATCAGCTTGAATGTAAACCCATACATCACAAGATGGTTTGCAAACTGGCTAAGTGACAGAACCCACAGGGTCAGAGTTGCTGGAGCCATGTCAGACTCAAAGCCTGTCACAAGTGGTGTCCCACAGGGCTCAGTCCTGGGTCCACTCTTGTTCGGCATCTGCTTTTCTGAAGTACAAGCAAACACAGGAGGGTTATGGCTGACAAAGTTTGCAGATGACTGCAAACTGGGCCATAGTCGAAAACACATCTGACACAGATATCCTTCAGAAGGGCCTCACAGAAAGCGGAAAACTGGTGCCAGAGCCATGGCCTAAAGTTAAACGCCAAGAAATGCATAGTCATACCCTTCGGGAAAAACAAGGTTACCCCTAGCTACCATATAGGTGGCAATCCACTGAGCACAGAAGAAGTCATCAGGGATCTGGGGACCCAGGTTGACAGTAGCCTTTCATTTGACACTCATGTTGCTAAAGTAGTTAGGAAAACCTTCTACATTGCCCACCTGATCATGAAGGGATTCACATCTAGATCAAGGGAGGTCATCGTCCCCTGTACTCATCACTCATTAGACCTATGATTGAGTACAATGCCCCATTCGGAATGTATCTGACCCGACACCTGCAGCAGCTGGAAAGGCCCCAAAAGTTCCTCACCAAAAGGATAAAGGGTCTCAAAAATATGTCTTATGCTGCCCGACTGAAAGAACTCCAGCTCTATTCAGTCTCATACCGCTTGCTCGGAGGTGACCTGTGCCTGACATATAAGGCCATGTCAAACCCAGATTTGATGAATATGCTTCACCTCAAAAAATCTAGATCCCTCAGAACCACAAGGGCGGGAGACTTAAACCTTGACACGGTTATTAATAGAATGTGCTGGAGGGACAAATTCATCACCCAGAGACTCCCTATGCTGTGGAACAAAATCCCGGTACATGTGAGGCAGAGCACCTCGCTGGCCTTGTTCAAGAGGAATCTTGACCAATGGATGGGAGATGCAGATATACCCCAGGGATTACTTCAGTGTCACTGCTTGACAGAGGCACAGCAAAATAATAGGCATAGTTTTATTCAAACTAAAGGGGTGGCGAAAGCCACATAACTATGGGCTAGGCTTATAAATGCCCTTGGGCAGATAGCCTAGTATGAACCTATGAACCTATGAACTTAAGCTTCTACTAAGCTGCTTGTGCTGTTGCCTAAAAGCAGCCTAGAATGTCTTCCATCTATATAAGAGAATTCTGAATCACATATCCCACCAGAAACCCTTTGCATGTTGAAAAGTTGTGGGGTTTTTTTTGTTTTAATAATGAAATATTTACAGAAATAAAACTTGCATAAATAGAGAGCTGTGGATAATGTTAAGTAAAAACTAACTTCCTGCAGTGTCAACAAGCTGTTAAATAGGTCTGTATCCCTATAAAATAGTTGCTCAGACTCTTGGGTTTTCAGTAAATGATACCGGTCAAATGCATTACAGTATTTAAAAACAACAACCCCTCGCCACTACCTAGATTTGATACTCCATTTTATGCACAAAAGTATAAAACTAAGGGAGAATGCATGATATCCATCACACCTTTGCTGTAAATCAGTGTTTCATGGAACCTCTTTCTACTCTCACCTAACATCAGAGAGGTGTTCTCGTGGAAGTGGAATCATGCTGTTTGCCCAGGGCTTTTGATTTTTTTCCCTAGAAGTAAAAAATAAATCGAGCCATGTTGCAATTGCATTAGTGCTGTATGACTGCTTTGCCCTACTTTCTTTGTTTTAAACATACTTAAATATATATATATATATATATATATATATATATATATATATATATATTCCTGTGGTGTTTTGTATTTAGTGCAGATGGATGCAAGTTAACAAGCTGCTTCTTGTAGTGCAGCCTTTGATTCCCTCCACTTTAAATCATCTAGTATGAGTCTGACCAAGTTATTTTATCAGACAGTGCTCCTGGGCTACCTCTGACAAGACACTTTGTCCTGTAGGCTGTCCCAAGCTGTTAGCAAATTCATTACTTGTTTCTGTCTTGAATTCTTGCACCCTTCAGATAGCTCCAAATTAGTGCTTCACTATGCTACTTGACGATGAATCCCTGCATGTCTGTTGCATTTTAATGGATTGCTAGCATTCTTAATAAATGAGTTTCAAAGGGGGCGAAGGTTATTGTTGGTTATGCTGTCCATTTTCAGTGTATGTGTGTTTTGTTTCGTTCATCAAATGGCTGTCACTGTTTTTGCTGTAAATTTTAATAAATGTTTTAAATTAAACTGAAATATCTGTGATCATAATAAAAGTAAATACGAAAGTAGTATGCACACTGATAGGTTTCACCAATGTTTTATGGTAACTGGAGAGAGGCAGACAAGTAATGGGATATTGGTATGGCTGAGGGTGGAGGGGGTTGGTCCATTATTGTACCTGGGGCCATACTTAACCATGATCCTGCTCTGCAGTCATTGTTCAGAAACTGCACATGAGAATTTAGTGCAATATGTATGCCCTATCTCTTTTTCTATTTTTTAAACCTAAGAGCAAAACTGATAACACCAAGAAGAGTAGTTCCAGAACCGCAAAGTGAAGACAGTAGTTCGTAAAAAAGGTAAGTCCTTTATTAGTTGCCAAGTGGTAAAAATCCAAAGACAGTTGGTACAAAGCAGCAAAATCAGACCAAATGGTAAAAATCCAAAGTCAGTAGGTACAAAACAGCGGTTCTGGAACTACTCTTCTTGGTATTATTTTTTAAACCTAGTAAAGAGTCACAGAGTATGCAAATCAGAGTAGAAAGAATGAAACCCTGTAGCACTGACTAAAGAAGCAGCTGGAAGGAATGAAACCCTGAACCTCTGACTAAAGGAAGCAGCTAGAAGGAATGAAACCCTGTAGCACTAACTAAAGGAAGCAGCTAGAAGGAATGAAACCCTGCACCTCTGACTAAAGGAAGCAGCTAGAAGGAATGAAACCATGTACCACTGACTAAATGAAGCAGTTGGAAGGAATGAAACCCTGCACCTCTGACTAAAGGAAGCAGCTAGAAGGAATGAAACCCTGTAGCACTGACTAAAGGAAGCAGCTAGAAGGAATGAAACCCTGTAGCACTGACTAAAGGAAGCAGCTAGAAGGAATGAAACCCTGGACCTCTGACTAAAGGAAGCAGCTAGAAGGAATGAAACTCTGCACCTCTGACTAAAGGAAGCAGCTGGAAGGAATAAAACCCACTGACTAAAGGAAGCAGCTAGAAGGAATGAAACCCTGTACCACTGACAAAAGGAAGCAGCTAGAAGGAATGAAACTCTGCACCTCTGACTAAAGGAAGCAGCTAGAAGGAATGAAACCCTGCACCTCTTACTAAAGGAAGCAGCTAGAAAGAATGGAACCCTGCACCTCTGACTAAAGGCCTTAATCCTCTGTACCAACTGCCTGATCTTCATTCATGTCTTCATTTTTTTGATAAATCAGTGAGGTTTATATTCTGTCAGTAATGCCAGTTGTTGCATAGTGTTTGTTCAAATGCTCGGAAAATGCATACTGATATAAAACTTCTCTGTTAAGTGACTTTAGAGTAATTTGCATCTCATTTGTCACCAAGTTTACAGAGCTTCACGTATTTTTGCCTCATATTTATGCCCTATTCCTCATTAATTTCTTTTTTTGATAATTCACTGAGAATCACTGGCAGTTGTTAGTTTCAACATTTTTATTGTTCAGAGAATGCACGGCCAAGCAACACTTCTTGTCCTGTTAACATTTCAAGTGATTTGTGGAGGTATTTGGCATTTGTTAACAAACTGCTTCCTGTAGTCAGCGGTACAGGGTTTGAATTCTTTCACTTATTTGTCTACTTTGTGACTGTGAGCAAGTCACTTAACCAGACAGTGCTTCCAGGAAACCTTTGGTAAAGAATACTATGCCCTTTGGGTTCACCTGGTTAACAGATGCATAAAATAATAATTTCCCAATTTGTTCCTCATTACTTTTGGCTTTGTCGAGAATTCTTGAAAAAATAATTTGAGAAGTATTTTGGTCTGTTCTTGTAAAATCTATGGCTTCTGTATTGCAGTCACTAAATGACAAGCATACGAGTTTCAGATTTTGTATACTACAGAGAACTGTTGTTATTCTATCAGCTTACTAAGTATATAAGAGAATATGTATTTAAAAGCTTTTTCTGATTTTGTTCCTTGTTTCTGATTCTTGAGCTAGAAAGTTGAGAAGGTAGGGGGTGTTGCATTCTATAGTTGTGACAGCATCAAACCAGGATACATTTTTGGGCCATTATTTATGAATGTATTCATTCACTTGACCTCAAGCAAATATGATCAGAGGTGTACAGTCATACCAAGTGGGTGTGGGTGGGACATCAAAGATCAAAGAATTAACAATGCAGTGGGAAGAATGAAGTAATAATTGAGATGGGGAAAAAGGTTAAAGCTGTTTGTCACTGAGAATTTATAACTGGAGATGCTAAGTGACCATATGAGAAAAGTTTGCTTTTTTGTGTTTGTATGGGGTGTGTCCTAGACATTCAACTTGCACTCGACCTTAATGTTTAAAGAGCTGGGTATGTGATTAAACACAGTATGTTAAAACTGCTGTATAACATTCTGTCTTATAAATAGTATAAAAGGAAAGTTCAAGTGACTGGTAAGCAAAGACAGACTAGTGGCATATAAGAAATTTTTGCAAGTATAAAGTCCACAGTTTAACCATTGTGTGAGCTTCCCCCATACTTAATAAATGTCATGTTTTACCCATCTATTCCACATTCTGCAAGATAGTGTAGTGTTCCATATTTTCAAGATAGGTTGAGTATGACTATTTTATTTAATTCTTTTGCTTGTTGGTGTTATGGATAGTAGGGTATTCAGGATGTTGTGAGCCTGCTCTTACTTGTAGTGTTTGATTGATGCTGACACCTGTTTTGGGGGTGTAGAGGGGGATTGCTTGGCTTGCCCATCTGAGGCCTGGTCTTTTGCAACTTGTCTCTTATGAGATTAATGTTTGAAGAACTGGGTTTGTGTTAAAACAAGTAAAAAACATTTTATCTATGCTGTGAGCTGCCTTCCTATTTATTTTTTTTAATACGCATCTTTATTAAATTATCACTTATGTTATAGGCAATCATGCATTTATACAAAGGCAAACAAACCATACTGACATAATCTTAGTTGCAAGCATTTTACATCGCAAATGATATTGACATAATTTTAGCTGCATACATTATACATAATTTATAATCCACCTAATCACTGCCAGTCAAATCTTGCATAGCACTTTGAAATCCTGCCTTCTTTTAAACCTCACCCCCCCCGTATGTATTGTTCCCACAATTCACATTTTTCCTGTGTAATTTGCTCCTACCCTTTTCTAAAGATCACAACCAATTCTAGTTGTTTTATCTCTGTTACTATATTCACTACTTTTAGTACAGTTGCTTTAGAGTTGGATATCCATTTTCTAGTAATTGCTTTTTTTGGCAGCCACGATAATTAGACTCAGCAAAGGCCTTACTGTGTCTAGACAATTCTGACTCTGTATTGTACTCAGAAAAATGATTGACCTAGGTACACCAATTTGCTCACCCAGTATCTGTGATAGAGTTCTCTGCAGGGCATCTTTAAAGTCTGCCAACTCTACACTCACAGAAAATATGTTCCCAATTAACTTTCTTCCCTATCACACCTCCAGCATTTGCTGTCTTATCTGTGGAAAAATTGTCTGGAGTCTACTTGGGGGTACAAAAATATCTATAAACATTTCCAAGCAAAAATCCTAAATCTTCTAGATTTTGTTGCATATTTGGGAGACAAACATGTATCCCCCCATTGTTTCTTTGTAAATCGCTTATCTAATCTTTCTTCTCCATCCTTTCTTAACCTCCTCTGATTGATTCTTATAGCTGTCATGCAATATTTTATAGGCTGTCCTAATTGTTCCTTTTTAACAGCAACTTCTGTTCTAGATTTTACTAAAAAATTGTAGCAGTGCTAGTCTTTCATTTGGGACTTCCTATTTCTTTCTTGTTGCCTATACTCTTTATCAGTCCTTGATTGGGAAGGCAATCTCTAAGATGCAGTCCAAATAACGTCTTAGCATCTTCCCATTCTATTACATTTCCCTCTCTAGTTATTTGCTCCCAATACCTTGGTTCCTTTTCCAGTTTTCTGCAGTAAATTCAAGACCCCTCTTGCCTATTGTCTGTATCCTTGATTGCAGTCATCCCCATTGGCAGAATCTCCTTTATCCATTCCCATGTTGGCTTACTTCTTAGAACACTTCTGCTACTTTATTAATATAATATTCTATATGATTATTCTTATTCTCCTTAAAGGTCTGCATCCAAAATCCCAGTCTCTCCATGTTTCTTGAGCTTCTCCTGTTTCATCATTACCCTTTTCCACTTTAAATTATAATTTCCTGCTTGTGCTATGTATAGGAGCCGTAACTGTGTAGCTCTGAAATACCCCTTCAAATCCAGTATGTCCAATCAGCCCTGTTCTTTTGGAAGAATCAGCTTATCCCACTTGACTCTTGTCATCCTCCCTTTCTTGATAAAATCCTTCAGCTCTTTATTAATTGCTACTCATAACTTCTCTGGTTGATAAAAATATGCCTGACCTGTGTATAAGATTAAAGTGATTACAAACATTTTAACTGCTTGTATCTCTATCCATGTCCATATAACAGCTTTCAATTTCTCAGTTTCTATATTATCTTTTGTTTAGTCTCTTCTTACATATCCTTAGCCTTCACTCCAGAATCCTATGTCGAGTGGCCTCTGGAAGACATGCATGAATGGGCGTGCCTTCGTTGAAGGTTGGGCATCGGGCTGGCAACTCTGCATCATAAAAATAGACTGCCAATCATTAGCGGACCAGAGTTCCGCTGTGGTGACCCCTAACCAGGAAAAGCCGAAAAGACAAATTCCTAAATACTTTATTTTATCATGTCCCCATAAACATGGATTTTGCTGAACCAGTTTGTGTGTGGGTACATAATTTACCTCAATTGCCTTTGTTTCAGCTTCATTAATTTTGTATCCCGAAAAGATTTGAAACTGTCTGTGTTCCAAAACACTGTAATATCCTTTTCTGGTTTTATCAGATATAAAATGATATCTGCAAATACAGCCAGCTTTTCCTGACTACCATACCAATTATATCCTTGAATTTCTGAGTCCCTTATTTTCTTTGCCAGTGGTTCAAAATATAATGCAGATAACAAAGGGGAAAGAGGACACCCCTGTCTGGTTCCTCTGCTAAAGCAGAAATTATCGGAGAGGAACCTACCCACTTTAATTTTAGCTTCTGATGTCTCATAATTTTTCAGGGAATGTAAATGCTTCCATTGCCCTGCTTGTAAAGTCCCAGCTTACTCTGTCAAATAATCTGTTAATGTTGTCAAATGTTTGGCTCTCCTCCACAAAACCACATTGATCCATATCTACCAATTTTGGTATCACTTCTGCCATTCTTTTAGCCATTCCTCTTAAAATGCTGATCTTTATCAATTTTTTCCTCCTAGCTTCCAAACTTTTACAAGAATATAATCTATACTTGGGCATGTTCCTGTAGATTGGTTATACATCAGCATTTTTATCTTATCATTAATCATGAAGGGATTCACATCTAGATCAGGGGAGGTCATTGTGCTTCTTTACTCATCCCTCATCAGGCCCATAATTGAGTACAATGCCCCTTTTGGGATGTACCTTACCAGACACCTGCAGCAACTGGAAAGACCCCAAAAGTACCTCACCAAGAGGATCAAAGGGCTCAAACAGATGCCATATGCTGCCCGGTTAAAGAAACTCCAGCTCTACTCAGTGGCATACCGCCTGCTCAGAGGCAATCTGTGCCTGATGTATGGGGGGATACATGTTTGTCTCCGAAATATGCAACAAAATCTAGAAGATTTAGGATTTTTGCTTGGAAATGTTTATAGGTATGCCATGTCCAACCCGGAATTAATGGACATGCTACACCTCAGAAAATCCAAATCCCATCGAGCTACGCGCTCGAGAGACTTGAACCTCAACACTGAAATAAATAGGACATGCTGGAAGGACAGATTCATAACCCAGAGGCTCCCTTCACTCTGGAATAAAATCCCAGTCCAGGTTAGGCAGAGTCCCTAATTGACTCTCTTCAAGAGGAATCTTGATGAGTGGATGGGAGATCATAGGTTTACCCCGGGTATCACTTCTGTGTCACTGTTAGACAGAGGCACAGTATACTGACCTCGAAAAAGGGCATCGCAAAATTAATTTAAAATGGGTGGCGAAAGCCAAACACACTCTGGCTAGGCTTATAAATGCCCTAGGGCAGATAGCCTAGTATGAACGTATGAAAACACTTCATAATCCTAGTTTAGTATTGAAATGGGCCTGTATGAAGTTGGATCTGATGGATCTTTACCCTCTTTAGGTATTACAGCTACCACAGCTTTCTTCCGGGATGTTGGTACTTGTCTTCCTCTTTTAAAATGATGATCTTTATCAGTTTTTTCCCTCCTAGCTTCCAAACTTTTACAAGAATATAATCTATACTTGGGCATGTTCCTGTAGATTGGTTATACATCAGCATTTTTATCTCATCTCCTCCTATCCTGTGAGTAACTGAGCCTTCTCTACCTCTAATCTTGGCATAGTTAATTCTTCCATAAACATTTCCATTTGTACCTTTCCTTGATTTCCATATTTCTCTGCTTTATACAGACTTTAATAGAATTTCTAAAACATTTTTAATACTTTTACAGGTTCTCTTATCTTCCTTGTTATAGGCTCCCTAAGCTTGGTGACGGCCATTTCTACTTTCTGTTGTCTGAGTTGTGCTAAAAGTTTTTGTGCCCTAGAGTTATCAAAAAAGGCTGCTTAACTGCAGTCTTTCTAAACTCATGCACATTATAGAGGTAATCCCATATTTTATGTTTAACTTCTGCAGTTGCTCTTCTTGTACTGTGGGATTCACCCTATTTTGCAATATTTTAACATTTGCCAGTCCCTATAAATAATTATTGTTACTTCTTAACCATATATCCCTTTCTTTTTTTCTTCCACCCTATTTTTAAACTCTCATTTTATCCCACTGTTGCCAACTGGCTCACTGACAGAACCCACACTGTGAAAGTAGCAGACTCCAAATCTGACTTCAGACCAGTGACAAGTGGAGTACCACAGGGTTCAGTCCTGGGTCCTCTCCTGTTTGGTATCTACTTCTCTGAAGTACAGACTAACACAGAAGGTCTTTGGCAAACAAAGTTCTCAGATGACTGCAAACTAGGAGCCATCGAAACTCCTAACGATGTGGACATCCTACAAAAGGGCCTCACTGAGACAGATGCCTGGTGTCAAAGCAATGGCCTCAAGCTCAATGCCAAAAAGTGCATTGTCATCCCCTTTGGTAAAAACTCTGTACCCATGAATTACAACATAGGCGGTAGTATACTTAACACCAAAAGTGTGGTAAGAGACCTTGGGACACAGGTGGACAGTAGTCTCTCCTTTGATAATCACATCGCCACAGTAGTCAGGAAATCATTCTACGTGGCACACCTCATCACAAAAGGTTTCTCATCCAGAAAAAAAGAGATCATTGTTCCCCTCTACTCATCACTCATTAGACCCATTATAGAGTACAACGCCCCTTTTGGTATGTATCTCACAAGACAACAACTGGAAAGGCCACAGAAATACCTCACAAAGAGGATTACTGGCCTCAAACAGATGCCCTACGTAGACCGTCTTAAAAAACTCCAGCTTTACTCCGTCGCATATCGCCTACTCAGAGGTGATCTCTGCCTGACATACAAAACTATGTCAAACCCAGAGCTGTTGGACATGCTCCACTTAAAGAAATCCCAATCCCTCCGAGCTACACGCTCTAGGGATCTAAACCTTGTCACCACAATAAACAGAACATGCCGGAGGGATAGATTCCTGTCCCAGAGACTTCCTATACTCTGAATAAACTATCTATCTATATCAAACAAAGCTCCTCATTAGCACTCTTCAAGAAAAATCTTGATGATTGGATGGGAAATAGGAAATTCACCCCAGGGATCACCTCTGTGGCTTTGCTCGACAGTGGCACAGGAAAATAATATTCTTGGGCGGCAAAAGCCAGGGTACCTTTTTGGCTGGGCTTGTATAGGCCCCAGGGCCGATAGCCTAGTACCTACCTATGAACTCACCAGGTATACTTTCAGAAGAAATTTCTATCATCTCTAATAGCTCCTGAATAATTACCACTACCCTTTCCTTAAATTCCTCTCTTTTCAACAGGTAAGTGTGAAAGCGCCAGAGTCTCATTTTTATTTCATTACACTGTGCTTTATTTTAGTTATTATTAGCGCTTGATATGAAATGGTTATTGAGTATGTATCAAGACCTTCAGTTAAATGCATATGTTCTTGTCAAATGTAAACTCTGTCTAGCCTAGTCCACATTTTGTATTTTGGGGAATATTATGCAAATTTACTCTGCACTCCTAGTACTGAATCCACATTTTCCATGTCAAATATTTTCATAAATTTCTTTAAAAATCTACCCTCCTTTGTTATATTTTCCCTTCTGGGCCCCCCAGACACCTTCACTGTTGCAAATCAAATTCTAGTCCCCACCTGTAAGTAATACTCCTTGCTGAAAGCTGATTATTTCTTAAACTCCATTGTAACTGTTTTTGGTGGAATATAAATGCATGCCAGTGTAATTATTCTCCCGTGTCATTAGCCCTTTAGTATTATAAATGTAGCATTTTTATCTTTTTATCTTCTTCTATTACTGTTGGAGCTCCTCTTGCAATTAACAAGTATTTCTCTTTTCGTTTGTCCCAGGTATTCTGCTGAATAACCATCCTGAAAACCTTTCTTTATCAAGTTCACATATTCACTTCTTTCCAAGTGCATCTCCTGCAGAAAAGCTATTTGCACTCTACATTTTTTTAATAAAGTTTACTGCTCTTCCTTTTTTGTATCTCTGTGCGAGTCCATTGACATTTAAAACATTACAGAAAGCATCATTGTATTAAAAAGTTATTATTCCCACCTTTTATGAATAACGGCTTTTTATTAAATGTATAGTTCCAGCTTTTGTTACATGCATACATTGGTAGGTTGATCTTTTATACTGTTGATGTGAAGTTGTTCAATCTCGCCGTTCATTCTTTACTGAGGTGTGCAGAGCCGATCCATCGACTCGGATACAGTCGTTTGCAAAGCTCGAAGTTTACCAGTAGCTCAAGAAAAAGCCCCTTATCCCATGATGCACTGCTGGAATTACCTCAGATCTAGTTTGCCACAGCATGGATCTCAGAGGTTCCAGTTTGCTCAGGCCAGTATTTCATCAAAAAAATGCGTTTTTCGCAAGTTATTTACAAATTTTTTGCTATTATTCCATAGAATAGTTATTAGAGTAGTTTGTGTAGCTTCTTACAAGCTCCCCTTCTCCCTCGTGTGCTATTAACATCGTTTAGTATAGTTTGAAGTGGCCTCGTGTTTTGGCCTAGTTGATTATCTTCTGTGTTACTCATATAGATATATACATTTAGCTAGTGTTGGCCCTTCTTTCTTTCGTCCATTGTTTAGAGTGTATACGTGTGTTTTATTACAACTGTTCAAACTATTAACAAACCAGGGCAAAAGGGTATGACCAGACACCACTTTATTGTGAGCGCTTTCGGACACAAGACATGCGACCTTCCTCAGACAACATAAAACAAAAATCCATTAAGAATATTTAATTTAAAGAAATGCAAGAGCTTCATAAAAGAAAAGCTTATTAGTTTCTCATCTGCATGTCTCTGAACTCTGCACTTATGCTTCCAATGGAGGTGTGGTCCATAAAAAAATTCCAGTTTGGTAATCATCGCTGCTTTTAATACAATATGTAACACTTTTGTCCACTTAATTTCATCAGAGTCTGATAAGTCTGGAACTGTTAAATGTGTAAAAGAGCCATAGACAGCAGTGGGTGTCCACAGTAAAATAACACTTTCACTCCTCACTACTCTGCTCTGAAGTAGTGCAGTAGGGCTAGTCTTTGAATCACTCTACTGTTTAGATCCCAGCATAAGGCTTATGGCTGATTTGCATTAGCCATGATGCCGGACTGTAGCTCTTCCATGCAGCATTATCCATTAGACTGCTGTAGTGCTATTTGCCACTCATACCTTTTAGGATAGTCTGAGTTGCAGTCAGTGATTTTCATGTTATGATTGCATCGTTTGTTGTGAAGCTGTAATTTAACAAATTAAATTATGTCTAGCATTTCCCACTGTGGCTAGTTTGCAGAATTTCTTTTCCTGTCTTGTACATATGACTTTTTGCGTGTAGGCTTATTGAAACAACCCTCATAAAATCATCCAAGGCTAACTTCAAAAGAAAAAATAACCACAAAGCCTTCTTTAGCTATGTCAAGAATCAAGTGGCAACTCGTAGATATGCTTTGAGCTAGTGCAAAATAGCACAAAATATACTGAACCTACTGATATTGCCAACATCCTGGCAGATAGATTCAGTGCAAACCTCACCTCCCTGTCACCTTCGAAAGGGCCCACAACAATACTGGAAAAGTGTAGTGTCCTGGAAATCACAGAAGCACAGGTGAAAACAGCCCTTTCAAAAGTCAAAAACACAGCATCAATGGGGCCAGATGGTGTCCCAGGCTGCGTCTTGCACGAACTACAGAATGAACTAATCCCCCAGCTAAACACGCTGTTCAACCTCAGCCTCTCCACAGGCTACGTGCCCGTAGAATGGCGCACAGCAACTGTTATTCCGCTCCACAAAGGAGGGGCCACAACTGGCCCTGGTAACTATCGCCCCATAAGCCTGACTAGCCTGGTCTGCAAGGCTATGGAGCGCATCATCATAGAACTCATTAACAAAGACATTGGAAACCTCCAAACACTTGACCCGACCCAGTTCAGCTTTGTTAAGGGCAGATCATGCCTACTAAACTTGGTTGACTTTTGAGACAGTCACCAAGGCCATAGACGAGGGAAAGATGGTTCACACAGCCTACCTTGATCTCGCCAAGGCGTTCAACACCATTCCTCACTCTGGTATTATAGAAAAACTCACCAGCCTGAACATAAACCCCTATGTCACAAGATGGGTTGCCAACTGGCTTACAAACAGAACTCCCACGGTAAGAATAGTGGGCTCCAGGTCCGACTCTAAACCAGTCGCAAGTGGTGTCCCGCAAGGCTCTGTTCTGGGACCCCTACTGTTCGGCATATATTTCTCAGAAGTACAGGCAAACACAGCAGGACTATGGCTAACCAAGTTCACCGATAACTGCAAACTGGGAGCCATAATCGACTCTCCGGCTGACACGGACATCCTTCAAAAAGGCCTTACTGAGACAGATGCCTGGTGTCAAAGTCATGGCTTCAAGCTAAATGCCAAAAAATGCGTAGTCATCCCGTTTGGGAAAAACAAAACACCCACGAATTACCACTTAGGCGACAGCCCCCTTAATACAGAAGAGGTAATAAGAGATCTGGGTGCCCAGGTAGATGGTAATCTCTCCTTTGACAATTATATTGCCAAAGTAGTTAGGAAATCCTTCTATGTGGCCCATCTAATTACTAAGGGGTTTGCATCTAGAAATGAAGAGGTTATAGTGCCCCTCTACTCATCAGACCCATAATAGATTACAATGCCCCATTTGATATGTTCCTCACAAGACACTTCCAACAGCTGGAAAGACCACAAAAGCACCTCACCAAGAGGATTACTGGCCTCATACATATGTCCTATGCAGCCCGACTGAAAAAACTCCGGCTGTACTCAGTGGCATATTGCTTACTCAGAGGTGATCTCTGCCTGACTTACAAAGCCATGTCCAACTCAGAATTGATGGACATGCTCCACCTAAAGAAATCCAATCGACTGCGAGCCACGTGCTCTAGTGAGCTAAACCTCGCCACAACAATAAATAGAACATGCTGGAGGGATAGACTCCCCATGCTTTGCAACAAAATTCCTAACTACATTAGGCATAGCCCCTCACTAACACTCTTCAAGAGAATCCTTGACTTGTGGATGGGTAACAGAAAATATTCCCCTGGGATCACTTCATTGGCTCTGCTTGACAGAGGCTTAGTTAATTAATCAATGGGATGGCAAAAGCTGACACACTCTGGCTAGGCTTATAAATACCCTTGGGCAGATAGCCTAGTACCTGCCTATGAACTAAAATCATGATATCATCAATTAATGAAGAAGCCAAATTTAAAGGTATAAGCACAGTTTATACTTGTACATTTATAGAAATCACATAGGTAACCCAACGTATAGACTCAATATATAAAAATATAAAATTAGTACTCCACATATAAAGTACACGTGTATAAAATATATATATATATATATATATATATATATATATATATATATATATATATAAACATACAAATATATGCTATACACAATACAACAGTTAGCATCTTTCTAAAGATTTCAATCTAAGCAAACATTTCAGGGAATATGACTCATTCAAGCCTGGAAACATATAGGCATTGGTCAAAACTTCCCACCAAAGTTCTCTCAATTCTAAATTTAAATGCCAAAGACCACCTCTA
Source organism: Protopterus annectens (assembly GCF_019279795.1). Lineage (NCBI taxonomy): Eukaryota > Metazoa > Chordata > Ceratodontiformes > Protopteridae > Protopterus > Protopterus annectens. Next base: position 1,375,049,640 of record NC_056746.1, read on the forward strand.
ACATTCTCTTTCACTTGCTCTATAGCAAAAAAGAGAAAGGAATGATTATTAAACTCTGTTATATGCTTGGCTAATGCATTATTGCAATCATTTTTGTTGATACTATATTGATGCTCATGTGTTCATTGCTTCAGATGCCTTTCAGTTTTATCAATGTAAAACCGTGGACACTGTTGACATTCAGCAACCTATATCACACCAACACTATTACAATTAAACCTACCATTAATGAAGTAGGTATTATTACCCACTGAAACCCTATTGGAGGTATTAATGTATTTACAATATTTGCAATAGCCACATTTAAGCATTCCTCCAGATCTAACATTATACTGGGTTTTCTTCTCAACCAAGTTTTTTAGGTTAGCCCCACATTTATAAACCACTTTCGGGGTTTCTGGCAATATACTCTTAAGCTGGGGCTCATCAATTATGACTGCCCAATTCTTATAAAAAATATCTCTAACAAAGTTAGCATCCATAGAAAAAGGGGTACTAAATATTAAAGAAAAAACAGATCCACTTCTATTATCCCTAGACATAGATTCATGTGCAGGTTTGAGCAGTCCCTCTTGTGGAAAAAGTGACCCTTTATGTAATATGGGTTTAAACCATCCAGATTCACGTTTTAGTTTAACTTCATTAGCCAATTCGTCTATCAAACAAGATGGATAACCTCTGGCCAAAAACATACTTTTAAGTGTTTGACATTCGACTAAAAATTCATGATGTAAGGTAGTCATATGGGCCGCTCTTACGAGTTGTCCCTTAACCACTGATCGTTTCTGGTGGTTATGGGTGGGAGCTGCTGAAATGTAAAAGACAGTTTGAATAGGTTGGTTTCTGGAATATTTTTGCTGTATAACAATGTTTGACTCTCTCTACTTAATAATACATCCAGAAAAGCAATAGATTCAGAGTTGAATTCAAATGTAAAGTTCAAAATGGTAGTTAAACCTGATATAACATGAATGAACTCAACAGCATTATTCTCATCACCATTAAACAGTACAAAAATATCATCCAAATATCGCGTGCACCAAACCACGAACTGCTTAAATGTGTCATGGCAGAACAAAAACTCATTGTACCAATAAGTCATGACACAATTAGCAAAGCTCCCACATCATGGGAACCTCATGGCAATGCCCGATTTTTGTAGATGTATATCACTACCAAACAAGATAAAATTATTGGACAAATTAATATCTAATAGGTACTCGATCAAATTGATTTCATCACCCACAATTCCTAATTTATGTAAAATATCTCTTACCCAAGAAACACGTAAGGTTTGAGGAATCACAGTATACAAATTATGGACGTCAATAGTTAAATTATATTCGCCATGATATTCAAGCCTATTAATGGTCTTTAAAAAGTCCCAAGAGTCACAGCAAATTTGTGGTTGCCCATTTAAATATTTTTTTAATTTCATATCAACCAGCTTAGCACATCCGTAAGTAATGCTATTACGACCTTCAACAATTGGTCGAAATGGCGGATTAATCAAATCCTTATGTAACTTGGGTAATCCAAACATTGTGGGTGTAACAGGGGTAGATATAGTAATGTAAGTGTCTATATCCACCATACCATCAATAAACCGGTCATTCAATAACCCCGATACATTGGAATGCTTCATGTAATTGATTAATGGATGCTTTCTCATAACTCTCAGTATTTAATATACTTAGTATCCTATTATTATAATCGTCATCATTCATAAGCACCATCCCTCCATCTTTATCAGATTTTAGAATTTTAACATTCAAAGTTCGTAAAAACTTCAACGCATCAGGTTCTGCTTTAGACACTAATTCTGGAACTGTATCTAGATTTCAAACATCTATCATAAAAATCTTTCAAATCTAATTCGCAAAGTTTCTCAAAGAGAAATAGAGGTCTGTAGAGGTGGATTAAAAACACTAGAAACTCTGCAGTCAGCGTTCAGGCTAGAAACATTCCCCAATAAACAATTCAAATTAAGCTTCCGTACATAAAGCTTCAAATCAAGCAATGTATCTGCTAAACTAAATTGCCAAGACGGTACAAAGAACAATCCTTTCAAAAGCATATTGACAACATCACCGGGTACATCAATACCGGCGTAATTGTAAATTTTAAAGTCACCTATTTGGTTGACTAAAATTCTAGGTGGACAAACGGAAAATGAAATCCCAGATTCAATTTCAACTGCACACAGGGTTATCTCAGTCGTCTGTTGTTCTTTCTGGTACACCAAGAGTTGTAATTGCTGTTCCCCAGTCTCATATTGTTCACTGATTGCCCATTCTGAAAACCCAAACTGACACTGGTATTTTCATTGTTGACCTGTTGATTCCTAATACGCCGACTATGTTTAGGAGATGAATTAGGAAGAGTTTCTTTAGAATTCCTCCCTTCATAAGCATCCATTATACAGGAGGAAGTAGGTGTATTAAATGTCCTCCTTTCATCACTAGTAAGCGAATCAGATTCAGTGTTTGGCTGACTGACAAGATGGCCCCTGGTGGAAGGGGATAGGCAGTACCACTATTATATTCCCTTCTATCACTTTCAAGCTTTTTGTTTTTACCATTTTTCATTTTATCAGTAGCTTGTTCGATGCTGTTAAAAATACGAATGTATTCGTATTTATATCTCATAAAATCCAAATAGTCTTTTATGGTTCTTTCCATTTCTAGAAGTTCGTTCTTAAGTATATCAGACTGCAAGGAATAATGATGGTTGAGTAAATTTAAAAATTCACATCCCTGCTTGTCAAATAGGCTCAATAAGTCATTGTGAAATTGTGAGCCACTATAACCAGTCCAGATGGGGAAGCACCATTGTCGCAACCCCTTTGGAATATGAGACCTGGAAATACATTCATGCAGATAAACTATCTCTAACTGAAATTTTTTATGTTTAAACAATTTAGCATTAAATGTCTTTAGATTGTCAACAATATGACAAATGGCAGTTGAATTCCAACTGCCTAGTGCCATTAGCAACAACAGCACTATACGTTAAATGAATAGAATTCAGACAGTCAGTTAAAGAAGGTAATGTATCAGAAGCAGGTTCATTCATTACCGAATTAGCTATTGCATCAGCAGATAATACATTATGGGAAGGTAAAACAGTAGAAAGTCCAGTGCTGTTATTAACAGATAAAGGCGCAGAGGAAATATTGGAGAGAGATAAACTCCCTCTTGTCCCCAATGCAGTTGAACTCACGGCATTATTAGTAGTAGGATACAAACTGTTGAGTTTTGACGAGATGTCATCAACACAGGATCTGAATTAAGAGTCAAATTCCCAATCGTATTAGATCATCATCCACGGCTGTATTAGGCTTCTCTTATGAAAACAGGGATGGGGTGTCCGGTATAAACCAAAAAAAAAAAAACAAAAAACAAATATTCAAACTGTTAACAAACTAAAGCAAAGGGGTATGACCAGACACCACGTTATTGTGAGCGCTTTTGGACACAAAATATGCGACCTTCCTTGGACAACAATCAATTAACGAAGAAGCCAAATTTAAAGGTATAAGCACAGCCCATACTTATACAAATAACATGGGTAACCTAACATATAGACTCAATATATAAAACAAATATATAAAATTAGTACACGTATAAAAAAAAATATTGTAATAGTGTTGGTGTGATATATGTTGCTGAATGTCAACAGTGTCCATGGTTTACATTGGTAAAACCGAAAGGCATCTGAAGCAATGAATATTTAAATTAAATTGTTTTATGTTGTGTGAGGAAGGTTGCATATTTTGCGTCCGAAAGTGCTCACAATAAAGTGGTGTCTGGTCATTCCCTTTTGCCTTGGTTTGTTAACAGTTTTAATATTTGTTTTTTGTGTGTATTTTATTACAAGTCATATTTGTTAATTTGGCTGTCCTCTAGGCTTTGTGTGCTTTGAGCCTAGGTGTGGTTCTTGATTATTATATGTTGAGTGTTCTTTATTAGGCTTTTTGTGGCTTTGTTTTTGGTGTTAAGCTTAAGGAATTTGTTGTCTAGATATGTCTGAGGACAAGGACAAGCACCCAAAGTCTGGATTCAAGAAATGTCCAGACTGTGGGCAAACTATGTCTGTAACTGATGGCCACATTCAGTGCATCTACTGCTTAGGTGCTGTACATTTGCAGGAGTCCTCCAGTATTTGCCACTCTCTTTCCTCTAAGTCTTATTGGAGAGGAAAGAAAAGTTCATTGACAGAGGCATGCTGAAGCATCCGTTTCAAGAAACATTGAGTGACCAGGATGGGGCCAGCAAGTCCTCCATGTCCGCGAAGTCTTCAGGGGACTTCAAGGAATCTAAACTGTCTAAGAGGTCCAAGAAAGTGGAAGATCCTGGGACATCAGCTCCACAGATCTCAGAGCTGACAGTCTTTTCATTTCGGAGCCAGCCCATAGCTCTGGAGCTGGTATCCGAGAGGCCTGCATCTCTACGTCTTCAATAGGCACCGTCGGTGAGCTCCTGTAGGTCTACTGTCAGCCTTTCAGATTTGGATATGGACCGATTTGTGCAGAAGCTCTTACGGGCACCAGGCCTTGCTAAATTGTCTGCTCCGACCCTAGCATCGGAACCGAAGACCACTTCCCTGGATTTGACTGCTCCTTCTCCGTGCTGTGCCGGACCTTCGGAGCTGGAGGACACAGACCTGTTGAACGTGGAGCCTTTGGAGCAGAGATCTGCTCCGATGTCCTCTGTTCCATATACTCTGACATCCTCAGCGCCGACTGGGGACTCTAGGAGCTGATACTCTCTATCGGGTCTGGAGAGGATAGTCGCTCCGACTTGTCGGTGCCGACTCTTCCTCTCGGGGGCTTCGGCTCGGATGAGCTCAGCTCCTACTTCAAGCTCAGAGCTCACGGCGTCTGTGCGATAGGGGCTGGCGGTTCCTTCGGGTCTGTCGACTCCTTCTCATCGGAGCCGTGATGCCTTCAAAGCCATGAGAAGAGCCTTGTCCCCAAAGACATCCTCGACACCAGGTCTGGCTTTTTCTTCGCCAAAGTGCATGTGTCTGCTTCTGCTTCCATTGTCCAGGCTAGGCATAGAGACCCCGAGCATCAGGTAGCCCCACAGGGCGCCCCCTGCTCTTCTGAGACCACCCCAGTGGCTCCCACTGAGGAGGTCCCCAGGAAGAGATTGTGCAAGAGGAGACACTTGGACTCCCCACAGGAGTCTTTGACATCTGACACTGACTTGGATGAGTCACAAGGGTCCCCCGATCCCCCTCTGAGGATATCTCCTTTGTGGAGATGCTTGAGATCCTTGGGAAGAGGGGTGATTGGCAGTCCAAAAGCCCTACTGAGGATAAGTCAGTTCCCCTGAAGGCTTTCGGGTCTCAACCTTCCACCTCTTGGGTGTCTCCACCCTTAGATGAGTTCATGCAGCTGGTCTCTTCGAAGGGCATGGGAGTCACCGGAGTCCATGGAGCCTGCCCTTGGAGGCCTAACAAGTTTATTTCTACCCCTGTAGATAAATCCTTTTTGTCCAAAGGAGTCCCTGTTGATGGTGGTGGCTGCGGCCACCAAAAAGGAAATGTCTGAGACTTCCTCATCTATCTATCCTCCTAACAGAGTCCAGGATCATGGATAGATATGGGAAACACATGTTTAGTTCAGCGACTTGTACACTCCAGTCCCTGAACTATTTGACCTATTTCACTAGGTTGCAAAGAGATCTCCTTAAGGAGTTGGGAGATGCTCTTCAGGGTACTGTAGCAGCAGGGGCTTCCGATAAAGTTGCCACCCAGCTTGCTACCCTAAATTCCATTGTGTACTCGTCCATGCATCTCATATCATATGCAGCTGATGGGACTAGTAGGGCAGCGGATACAGGAATTGCTCTCAGAAGACATTCCTGGATGCACTTGTGTTCCTTCTGAGAGCCCTTTAAGTCTTCATTCGTGAATACCCCTTTTGATGGCTCATCTCTCTTTGGGCGTAAAGTGAAGGAAACTTTGACCAGGTGTGAACAGGAGGGAAAGACTCTGTCTGCCATTTGAGTCCATTTTCCACCTCTACTCGGCCTTACCCCAAAGGCCAAAGGGGAGGAAAGATGTGGTTCCGAAAAGCCCAAGGAGCCTTTCAGGATGCACATGATGAACCCCCCTCTAGGGGCAGAGGAGGGGGGTAATAATGGTAGACGCCGCCCTTGCGGCAGAGAGGGTCTGCAACACCAGGGTGACAGATATAACTTCTCTGGTCAACCCTATCAGCGCTCCTGAAAGAAGGCCCAACTGTCCTGCTCTGGAAGCAGTCGGGGGTCGCTTATCATTGCACCCAGATGCCTGGCAAGATATAACAAAAGACAGCTGGGTACAAAGTATTATTTCCAGAGGGTATTTCATACCGTTCTCCATTCCACCCTCACCTGCAAGGAGAATCCTGGACGTTCCACCCAGTTATAGGGAACAAGCAACTATAGAGGTCCACAAGTTGTTAGAAAAGAGTCATCCAGCCAGTCCCAGCAGACCAAACAGGATCCAGAATTTGCTCAAGATTCTTTTTAGTTCCAAAGAAAACAAAGGACTGGAGACCCATTTTGGACCTCAGCAGACTTGACCAATTTGTGAAGAAAGAGAAGTTCCAGATGGTCACGTTACAGTCTATACTTCTCTTTTTAGGGAAAAACAATTGGATGTACTCGATAGATCTCAAGGATGTGTACTACCACATAAAAATGGCCAGGCCATCCAGATATCACCTGCGTTTCTGGCTGGGAGCTAATCATTATCAATTTCGAGCCCTGCCCTTTGGTCTCACTACAGCCTCCAGAGTGTTCACCAAATGCATGGCAGTGTTCACAGCTCATCTGAAGCATCTAGGATTCCAAATGTTTCCATACCTAGACTACTGGCTCCTTAGCTCAACCACCAGACATCAACTGATTCAGGCAAGGGAATACATTCTGACACACTGCAATCACTTAAGCATTGCAGTCCACTCAGAAAAGTCTGCCTTGTTGCCATCGCAGCATATAGTTTTTACAGGGGCAGAGTTAGACACTTCAGCCACTACTCTACAACTACCAATCGAGAGAGTCTTTCTTCTTCACCAGCATGTCAGTTCATTGGTATCAAAAAACAGAGCACCAGCTGCAGAATTTCTAAAAGTATTGGGTTTGATGGCTGCAGCGATCTTGGCCATACCATTAGCAAGGATGCATATGCGGATTCTTCAATAGCTGCTTTTAACTCCATGGTCTTATCAAAAACTTCCAATGAATCACACAATTTTAATTATGAACTCTTGCAAGAGAAATCTCCAGTGGTAGTTGACGTCTCTTCATGTAACCATAGGACACCCCTTTGTACTACCCTCTGCAGTAGCCACTGTGACCATGGATGCTTCCCTGATAGGGTGGGAGGGCATTTTCAGGGAAAGACCGCCCAAGGCACATGGATGGATCAAGAGGCACATCTGCATATCCATGTTCTGGGGATGGATGAGAGCAGTACTTCTGGTGTTGCAGTACTTCCAGGACTCTTCCTCCTAGGAATGATTGCAATTCAGACAATATGTCAGTAGTCTGGTACTTGAACAAGCAAGGTGGAACCACGTCTTACCCCCTTTGCTGAGAAGCCCTCAGAGTTTGACAGTTGGCTGTCTCCTCCCAGTGCTTTCTGTTGGCAGTGCACATCCTGGGGAGATCAATGTGATAGCAGACAAACTGAGCAGGGTAATCTTGTTGCCGCACAAGTTGTCCCTCAAGAAAGGGATTGCGGACAGGATTTTCCACAAATGGGGCCAGCCTTGCTGTGATCGTTTTGCCAGTCACATCAGCATGAATTGCAGAAGCTACTTTGCCCTGATTCCCCCTCCGGGAGAACCCCCGAGAGATGCACTCGTACACAATTGGCCCCTGGGTCTCCTGTATTTATTTCCTCCTATCCCGTTGATACCCAGATTTCTACAGAAAGCAAAATCTCTGGGAAGGACCATCATTCTTATAGCCCCTCATTGGCCTCGGCAGATTTGGTTCCCATTTCTTCATCTCTTGGAGGATCCATGGATTGTGGACCCAGTTCCAGACCTTCTGACATCCGTTGGGGGACCTCCATCCTTCCTTGCAGTCACTGAAGCTAACAGCTTGGCTGCTTCAGTTCCCCTCATAGCCAGGCTTCATAACTTTTCTAATGAGACAAAACAGATAATTTTGTCTTCCCATAAGCTGTCCACTAGAAGATTATATCTTAGTAAGTGGAAGAGATTTTCCATATGGGCTTCTAAGCAGAACATTGATCCTCATCAAGCCCCCTTGACGTCCATATTAGAATTCTTGACTATGATCTTTAATAAAGGTGCGGCAGCCACAACAGTTTGAGTCCAGTTGGCTGCTATGTCTAACTTTCATCTTGGAGCTGACTGGCTAAACATAATGTCCCACAAGTTGTCCAAGGCCTTTCTCAAAGGAACCTTTCACATGAGGCCTCCAGTGAAAACTCCTTATTCTCCTTGGAATCTAAACTTTATGTTGTGTTGTATAATTCTTCCTCCATTTGAACCAGCATCATTTTGTGATCTCAAATTTTTATCGTGGAAAACCATATTTCTGGTAGCTATTACGTCTGCCCGCAGAGTGTCAGAACTTCAAGCTTTATCTATCAGCCGTCCTTATTTGATTTTTCATTCTGATAGAGGATCTTTTAGGAAAAAACCCTCCTTTTTGCCCAAAGTTTGTTCAGAATCTAATATCAACCAAGTCATTGAGTTACCAGACTTCTTCCCTAACCACTCCAATAAATTGGAGTATATGCTGCACAAACTTGATATTCACAGACCGCTCAGATTTTATTTGGATAGAACTAAAGATATTAGGAAATCAGACCAGCTCTTTGTGTCATTCTCTGAAGTCAGAAAAGGTAGACCAGTGCCTAAAACAACACTTTCTAAATGGCTATCTGATTGTATCACATTTGTTTATTCAGCTGCTAATATGCCCTTACTACACAAGATTAAAGCTCACTCAACCAGACCGGTTTCTACATCATCTGCATTCTAAGCCAAATTGCCTCTTGATAACATTTGTGCTGCAGCCACTTAGTCTAAACCTCATACCTTTATCACTCATTACAAAGTTGATAAGGCCTCCAGGGGACAGGGCTTCTTTTGGGTCTATGGTCCTGAAGAATGTACTCCCACGAGCCACCCGAGATTGAGGCTGCTAGGGATGCTACCCATCAGTAAAGAATGAACGGCGAGATTGAACAACTTCACATTAAGAAGTTATGTACTCACCATAACATTCCATGTGAGTTGTTCCATCTCGGCTTCATTCTTGCATCCCTCCCTCCGTCCCCCACCTGGCTGATAGTTGACCTAGACGTTAGTCTCATCCTGGTTGCTCAATTCTTCTTCCTCTCCATGGGAGGGTAGTTCACTTATATGGCTATAGTACACGCAGCAAACAAGAACTTGGGTAATTCCAACAGTGCATCATGGGATAAGGGGCTTGGTCTCAAGCTACTGGTAAACCTCGAGCTTTGCAAATGGCCATATTGGAGCCGATGGATCGGCTCCGAACCCATCAGTAAAGAATGAAGGCAAGATGGAACAACTCACATGGAACGTTATGGTGAGTACATAACTTCTTATTTCTTGCCATATCCATTTGAGCCTATGTCACATCTTACAAAACTTTTTTGTTTTATTGAAAGCCCTCAGACAAAAAAAAAACAAACACACCTTCATTACCTCCTTAAACCTATTAACCTAGTACTAACCCTCAAAACTATGTACATATTCAAATATTGAATTTTACCCTCCTAATAGGAACAAATGTTCCAAACTGACAGCCACACACGGACTTCAGTTAACTTAAAAGAAAGGTTATCCATGCCAAGATGCATGGTGAAGCCTGTGCTTCAACTAAGTACGGTCTGGTTTTGTCTTGTATTTATAGTTCTCACTGCTGAGTAAACACTTGAATGCTTTCAGAGAACATTATCTCATAGCCATTTCTCTTTATCAATTTTTTTCCTGGAGACATGAGGACCTGGTACAAAATTGCTACTAAGCATACATTTGTTTGCTAGAAAAAAAGTCTTATAATGTTCAGTATTCTTTTTGATTTACTTGCTTTCTCTTAAACTTACTACATTGAGGTAAGGGCCTTAATCCAGTCATTCTGCTATGGAAGAATGTGAAAAAGCATGCTATTTTTTATGTCATGGTCTATTAACCAGACCTTTTTACATTGCACTGACTACATTTCTTAAAACTGAGCAAGGAGAAAGAAGAAAACAGGAGCATGTGTTTACATTACACTTACATAACTGAGAACACTTTACTGTATAGTATGCAAATAAAATCATACAAAATATAAATGGTACCATTAACAAAACAATTGTTTTACTTGCACTTTAAAAAACAATTGTTTTACTTGCACTTTACTTTCTCCTGCCGCTTCCCCTCTCCTAGGTATTAATGACCTATACAGAGTCCCCTACAAGTTTAACCAAGTCCAAAAGAGCTCAGTTTTTTCAGAATGTCATGTTTCACAAATATAAATATTGCTTTGTAATCCCACATTTGTTAATTTCCAAGTTAATGGTTTTATTTCTGTTCATCTCCATCTCCCAAATCCTGTGTCTGCTTCATTTCCAGTGTACTCTCAATTCTTCTAGTCGACTCAGGTTTCACTGGCACAGTCTACCTTGGCCTTTATTATCAGAAGAACAAGAAGCAGAATCTCCTGTTTCACAGCTCCTTTTTGTTGTTTCCTCCTTAGCATGTTACTTCATCCACAAATGATCTTGTCCGTCTAGGGAAGAGTATTTTGAGGATAGCTGGGTACAGCAGTTTGAGTCTCATGCCTGCTTCTCAACATCCCCTGAATAATGGAATAAATTTACTTTTGTTCTGCCTGGTGTACAATGAGTAATAATTCTCAACAAACATTCTGCTGTCTCCAACTTTGTCTTTCTGCCACAGTTATGTCAGGATCAACTCATCCTACTTGTAGTATTGCATGCTTTACTATTAAAGGTTGAGGTTGCTTTCTCATAGCCATCTGTACCCTGCTGCAATCTCTTTGCATCCCTCCTGAACAAGTGCAGCAGCTACTTTGCACTAATTCCCCTTCGGGGGGAGTCACTAAGGTAAGCTTTTCTCCACGGCTGGCTCCCGGGTCTGTTGTATGCCTTTCCCCTGCATCCTCTCATATCTGTTTCTAAAGAAATCCTACAGATCAAAGAATAAAATAATTCTCATTGCCCCATTCTGGCCTTGTCAGGTGTGTTTCCCCTTCATTTGACCTGATCTAATTTGGAAACCTTGGACACTGGACCCGGATCCAGACCTTTTTTCCCATCTGGACAGACAGAGTTCATCAGAATATTCAAAATCTCAAGCTCACTGCATGGCTTCTCCAGTTCCAATGATTGCCAGGCATTTGACTCTTACTTCCCCTTCAAAGAATAGTTCTAGCCTCCCACAAACCTTCGACTAGAAAGTTATACTTCAAGTAAGTGGCAAACGTTTTTAACTTGGACTTTGCAGATGAATCTTGATCCTTTTTCAGCATGAATCGATAAGATTTTGGAGGTCTTAACACTACTTTTTGAAGCAGGAGCTTCTGCCTTGACCATACAAGTGCGTGTAGTTGCAATTTCAAATTTTCATAATGGTTTGAATGACTAAACATTAATGTCCCATAAACTCTGCAAAGCTTTTCTCAAAGGAACTTTCATGCTGAGACCCCCATGTAAATATCCCACTGCTCCTTGGGACTTGAATCTCGTACTTCGGTTAGTAATTAGTCCCCCTTTTGAACCTGCAGTGACTTGCGATCTGAAGTTTTTATCTTGGAAAACTTTATTGCCGATAGCTATTACTTCTGCAAGAAGAATTTTTGAGATTCAGACATTATCTTGCAAACCTCCATACCTTATATTTCACAAAGACACAGTTTTTTTAAGAACACATCCTTCCTTTCTACCTAAGCTAGTGTCAGAAGCCAGTATCAATCAGACTATTCTACTCCCAGTCTTCTATCCCAACTTTTCTAACAGGGGTGAATATTGTCTTCATTTACTAGATGCACATAGACAATTGCATTTTACCTTCACAGAATAAAGGAAATCAAAAAATCAGACCAGTTGTTTATTTCCTTTTTCTTCTGCTTCTGTGAGAAAATCTGTTTCTAAAATTACCTTATCAAAATGGCTTAAAGACTGTATAACTTTCACTTATAACAAGAAGGAGGGGCAATTACCTGGACCTGTCAAAACGCATTCAACTAGAGCAGTATCCGCTTCCTGAAGTTTTTCATTCTAGAGCTTCTATTGATGACATTTGTGCAGCGGCTACCTGGGCTTCTCCTCATACCTTTATTACTCATTACAAGCTAGATCTGGTCTCTAGGGGACGAGTGTCATTTGGTTCGATGGTGCTCAGGAATATTCTTCTGTGAGACCTCCCTGGATTTAGGTAGCTGGGGAGGCTGTCCCAAGAGTCAAAGATTGAATGAAGATTGATGACATCAGATAAAGAAGTTAAGTCTTACTGTCTTACCATAATGTTCCATCTGTGTCATCGATCTTCACTTATCCTTGACATCCCCACCCTCTTTTCCCCTGCCCTTCCGTTTTTTGGATGGAACGGATCTTTTATGAAAAATTGATTCCTTCCTGTTAGGAATACAGATACGGTCTCTGTCTGTTATCTCCATTCTGTCACTTTCTTATGCAAACTCAATCTGAGGTATTTCTGTGAGGAGCATTATGGGTAAAAGCTTGGCTCAAGAGTTTTTGGGTGGCGCAAGCTGGAATAATGGCCAAGTCTGTTCCAAGATACGGAAATGAACCCAATAGTCAAGGATAAGTGAAGATCAACAACACAGTTGGAACGTTATGGTAAGACATAACTTCTTTTTCTGCTTCACATATATTGCTACATATAGCCTATGCAATATTACATAAATTAATTCCTGCCTTTTTTGAAACAAGAAGCACCGTCATTAAACCATCACTAACTACATAGGCAATCATACATTTATATAAACAAACCATAGTAACTCCAGCTATACTCTGTTGCATATCATCTACTCAGAGGCGATCTCTGCTTAACATACAAGGCCATGTCAAACCCAGAGCTGTTGGACATGCTACAATTAAAGAAATCCCAATCCCTCAGAGCCACATGCTCCAGGGATCTAAACCTTGTCACAATAAACAAAACATGCTGGAGGAATAGGTTCCTGACAGACTCTTGAATAGACTGCCCATACATGTCAAGCAGAGCGCCTCCTTGGCCCTCTTCAAAAGGAACCTTGACGATTGGATGGTAGAAAGGAAATTCACCCCAGGGATCACGTCAGTTGTCCTGCTAGACAGGGGTCCAGGGAAGTAAATAGTGTGGGAAGAAATAGCCAGGGAATTGTTATGGCTAGGCTTGTATAGGCCCTAGAGCCGGTAGCCTAGTACCAACCTATGAGCCTATAGTGACACACTCCCAGTTGCAAACATTACATATCACTTATCTACCCAATCTTTCATTTGTTTAACAGTATTTTAAGAGACTGAGAAGTACAAACATCCTGGAAGAATGTGGTGGTAGCTGTATTACCTAAAGAGGGTAAAGATCCATCAGAACCAGCTTCATACAGGCCCATTTCAATACTAAGCCATGATTATAAAATGTATATGTCTAAAATGACTAAAAGAATGGAAAATGTGATGCCAAAATTGATCAGTATGGATCAATGTGGTTTTGTGGAGGGGAGGCAGACATTTGGCAACATTAACAGAAGAGTGATGATCTAAAGGGAAGCAGAATGTAAGAAAATACCACTGTTATTGGTGGGTCTTAATGCAGGGGAAAGCATTTGACAGAGTAAGCTGGGATTTTATGAGCAGAGCAATGTAAACATTTGCATTCCCTCATAAAATTATAAGGTTGATTAGGATGATATATGAGGGATCAGATGTGAAACCTAAGGTGGATGAGGTCTTTGATGATCTCTGAGAAGAGGAACCAGGCAAGGGTGTCCTCCCTTTATTTGCATTATTTTGAGACCCATTGACAAAGACAATAAGGGACCCAGAAATTCAAGGATATAATTGGTAGGCTAGTCAAGAAAAGCTGTCTGTATTTGCAGATAACATTATTTTATAACTGTAAAACCAGAAAGGGATATTACAGTGCTGTGGAACATATTGAGACAGTTTCAAAACCTTTTCGGGATGCAAAATTAATGAAGCTAAAACAAAGGCAATAGTGGTAAATTATGTAGTCACACACAAATTGGTTCATCAATATCCATATTTATGGGGACATGATAAAATGAAGTATTTAAGAGTATGGATTGAAAATGATACTAGCGTGGCAGCTAAGGTTATGTGGAAAGAGACTAAAAAGATAATACAAAAACTGAGAAAATGGAAGCTCTGTTATATGGATATCAGTAGTAATGTACAAGCAGTTAAATGTTTTTAGTCCCTGTTTTTCTTAACAGGTCAGGCATATTATTATTAACCAGAGGAGAAGTTGTGGATCGCAACTAATAAAGAGCTGAAGTATTTTATTGGGGGGGGGGGGGACTGCAAGAATCAAGTGGGATAAGTTGGTCAGCCACAGGTCCTTGACATTGGCACTGACTTCTGAGAAGTTGATGCCAAAGAGGAGCAGACCCAGCATTGAGCCTGACCTCCTCAATACTAACTTCTTGGGTCCTGTCTGTGAGCAGGTTGTCTATTCAGTGAGTTACATAGGGGCTTATGCCCAATTATGTGAGTTTACTAACAATGCTGAAGTGAGGTATTGTATCACATGCCTTAGCCAGGTTAAAGTAGGAAGTATCCTTAGTCTGTTACCTTGATGACCTTCTCAAAGAAGTCCACCAGGTTTAGTAGGCATGACCTGCACTTAAGAAAACCAAATTGGGCTGTGTCCAATGTCTGAAGGTTTGCTATGCCATTTTTAATAATTTCTGTGATAATTCTTTCATGGCCTTACTGATGAGACTAGTCAGACTAATAGGTCTGTACTTCCCAGAATCCATTGATGGTCCTCCCTTGAGCAGAAGGATAACCATTGCAATCTTCTGATCACATGACTTAAAACCTCTTTGGAGGCTTTGTTTGAAAAGTGACTCCAGTGGCCTTGATGGTTCAGATTTCAGACTGGTTAGGAGGTATCCCAGGATATTATCAGGAACAGTTGAGGCTATGCTTTTGGTCTTGGAGAGAGTGTTTAAGACCTGCTCCCTATTAATAGCTGGTGAGGTTATATTTGATGGTATTATTTGGAGTGGGTGGGGGAGATTGGGAAGTGAAGCTGGAGCTGAATTTGTCATCAAGCAGATTTCCTATATCTTCTGGCTCTTTGAACTTGGCCCCATTTACAAACCAGTTCAGCACACTGTTGTGTGTTGCCTTTAAGGTTCTGGACATAGCAAAAGAAGGCCGTATGGTTATCCTTGGCCTAGGAAGCTGTCATAACCTCAAAATTGATTTTGATGGTCTTAATCTGCCCTCTTAGTTGTCTATTCAAACTGATGAAACAGTTTTTTTAAAATCTTTTTTGGCATTGCAATTCCTAAGTGTAGCTATGTCTTTTGATGTTCATCGTGTTTCACTGTTGCAGTCATGACTGTAGGGTTCTCCCCTGCCGGCAGGCAGTCCTCGGTCGGCCAGAATCCCAAAGTCTGGGTCCGGCGTCAGCTGTTCAACCATGCTCCCTGACGTCAGAGCGCCAGGAGTACAAAGCTGACAGCCGACGCCATCTTCTCCAGTCTTTCTTGCCGTGTGGTGATAGCAGTTTGCAAGTGCCGGTCGGCTGACTCCTGACGATTTATTCTGAAAAACTTCAGTCCGAAGACTTTCTTCTCCACTCAAAGCTAAGTACCCCGTTGGGGAAACTTTTTCTTGCTCCAGTCCGATGTCAGAAAAAGTTAATAATTGTATTTCTTGTGGGAAGCAAATACCTCATAAGGATTTTCATTCTTACTGTATTCCTTGCTTAGGCCCTGACTACGACGTAGCTAGTTGTCGGTTTTGTGCTAGATTCAATCAACGTACAATTAAACAAAGGTACGATTTTGCTTTTCATTACTTCGGTAGGCATTTTAACTACAAAATGTCTTCTGATACGGTTCCGGCTACCTGAGTTCACAAACGTCGCAAGGATAAAGACAGGCCTCCGAGGTCCAAATCTGACGATATCGCACAAGCGGAGCCAGCTTCAGGTTCGGCCGTCGTCAGTGAGGAGCTTTTGCAGCCCCTGTCGTTGGCCATTTCAGAACCGATGGCCGAAACGGACTCTCACGAGGAGCCAACTAGGCCTTTGAATATTTCTATTGCAGGACCTTCGGACAATGCTCCTTCGGATGGGTCCGGAACCGCTGTGCAGGTACCGGCTTCCGAAGGGGTTTTCAGGCCTACTCAGCTTCTAAAGGCAAAGCCAAAGACAAAGGCAAAGACTCCTTCTAAATCAAAGACTGCAACACAGGCCTCTTCTGAACCGGCTCCCAAGTCACAGAAACAGTTACTCAAGATGGTGGAGGATTTACTTACTATGATTAGGGGTTCTCATCCCCTTCCAGATAAAAGGCCAAGGCAGGAAGTTTATTATGATTCCTCTGATGAGGCTTCTGTTTCTTCAGTTTCTTCTTCTGACCAGGAATATTCTTTCCCTCCTTATGAGGATTCTGATGCTGAGGAATCCTTTTCTTCAGCTTCTCCCCCTGAGGATTTCTCTTTTGGGGAAACTTTGCATGAAATGAGGGAACATTTCCACTGGGAAGGACAGGAGTATTCAGAATCTAAGAAAAGACTAAGGGATTTTCTTCTTCTCCCCCAACATAGACCCCTGGCTATTCCTCCTGTTTTGGATATTGTGGATGATGCTTTTTCAGAGGCTAACTTAACTCCTGACTCTTTTCCTCCTGCTCCTGTTAAGCCTGATAGATATTAGTGTTCCTGATTCCCACCAGTTTTTATACAAGAACCCTACTGCTGACCCTGAAACCATTTCTCAGGGTCCTAAGGGAGTTAAGGCTGCTTCTGCCAAAAACCCCATTCCCACTGAAAAGGATTCTAGATCTTTAGAAAAATGGGGCAAAAAAGTGTACACTTCTGCTACTTTATCCATTAGGGCTTTAATCTGTCAGTTTCATATGCTGAAATACCAGCAATTTCTCTTGTCTGTTTTAAAACAAAAGCTTACTTCCATTTCTGCCTGTGCAGATGATAAGGAATTACATGACTTATTGCATGCCACTGAACAAGTTGGGAAGCATGGTTTACACTGTGGATTTGATGCCTTGGAGGCTTCTTGTAGGGCTACTGCCACAGTTATTAGAAGGCATGCATGGCTAAAGGAACAAAATTTGCCAGAACAAGTAAAAGCTAAATTATTGGATGCTCCTGTTCAGCATAATGTTTTGTTTGGATCTAAAGCTGAAGAGGTGATTAAAAAGATGGAGGACAAGGCAAAATCCATGCAAACAGTTAAAGATTTCTTACAAGTACAGCCACCCAGATTTAGCAGGAATTTGCCTTCTAAAAATTGGTCCTTTCCCAATTCAGACAGGCCTCAGAGGGATAGATATAGACGCTCCCGAGGAAGGCCTCAAACGCAAGCTTCTTATAGACCAAGACAGTGGACTGCTTCCACCCCTAGGGGAGGAGAGAACAGGTCACAAACTCATAGGAAACCACTCAATGACTCCCTCTGTTGGGCTGCAGGAACTTCTTGCCTGGAAGCCCCTCTCGGAGGAAAACTCTCTCTTTTTTTTATCAAAATTGGACTCATATAACCCAAGACATGTGGGTTCTGGATGTGGTTTCAAGAGGTTACAAATTCCATTTTCATACCCTGCCAAGGCCAAGCGGATGGCCAGACCTTCCAAAACATCAATGGACAGAGGCCTTAAACCAGGTGGAAGCTCTTTTGGCTATGAAAGCCATAGAACTAGTTCCACTTTCAGAGATGGGACAAGGTTTTTACTCAAGGCTCTTTCTAGTCCCCAGGAAGCAAAACTCATGGAGACCCATTCTGGATCTGTCAGTCTTGAACACCTTTCTAGAGATTCCAAAATTCAAGATGCTTACTCTACAGCAGCTACTTCCAATGCTGTCCAAAAATGCATGGATGGTAACTTTGGATTTAAAGGAGGCATATTTACACATTCCCATCAGGCAGGAATGCAGAAAATACCTCAGGTTCAAGGCCGGATCGAGGCACTTTCAATTCTCTGCGCTGCCCTTTGGATTGTCTACTGTGCCCCAGGGTCTTCACCAAATGCCTGGCTCCAGTAGTAGCTTACTGCAGACTCAAGGGAATTCAAATTTACCCTTATCTGGACGATTGTCTAATTCAGGCAGACAGCAAGGATGTCTTACTCCAGCATCTAGAATTTGTACAGAACCTTCTCAAGTTCCTGGGATTCTCTGTAAACATAAAAAAGTCAAATCTGACACCCTCACAACAGATAACTTTTCTGGGTGCTCTTCTAAACACCACAACCCAGATGGCATTTCTGACATCCGAAAAACAATTACAGCTGGCTTCAACTTTCAAAACCTTGGCAACTTTAACTCAGCTATCTGCAAGGAGATTCCTGCAGGCTTTGGGTTACGTGGCCTCCTGCATCCTTCTCGTACCATATGCAAGACTACACATGAGGAAAATACAGTGGTACCTAAAAAGTGTATGGTCTCAGCATTGCCAGTTTAGACATACTGATCTCCATCCTGACTTGTCTTCAAAATGAATTCCTTTGGTGGTCCAGGGCATGTACTCTTAAGCAAAGGGAAACCCTTCTGTCTGCCTCCTGCCACTCAGATTCTAACCACGGATGCCTCAGATTATGCTTGGGGAGCCCATTTTCAGGACAACTGTCTGCAGGGCCTTTGGACAAAGGATCAGAAGCACCTGCATATCAATTTAAAGGAAATGTTAGCTGTTCAGAAAGCTCTAATGGCCTTCAGGAATCTTCTACAACCAGGACAACTACTGATACGGACAGACAACACCACAGTTATGTGGTACATAAATAAGCAAGGGGGATCTCATTCCTACCCCCTTTGCAGACTAGCCATGGATCTATGGAACACAGCTCTAGCTTGCAATCTGGACCTTCAAGCTCAGTTTCTACCAGGGAAGCAAAACTTCCTGGCAGACAGTCTGAGCAGAAACCTTTCGGATCCACACGAATGGATGCTGGACACCGAAATATTCAGGATGATAACAGCAGTCTGGGGATATCCACACATAAACCTCTTTGCATCCCATCTCAATCATCAACTACAGAATTTTTGCTCCAGGACTTTCCACAAACTAGCTTGGAAAGTGGATGCACTACCTTTCAGTCGGAGAAACCTCTCGGGATATGCCTTTCCGCCTCTTCCTCTTCTTCCACGGGTATTATTAAAGATCAAACAGGACAAGCCCAAGATGATAATCTTGTTGGCCCCAAATTTGCCTTGACAGTTTTGGTACCCCACTCTGAAAAAACTGTGTCTGGAGCCCCCTTGGGTTTTACCACAAACTCCGAACCTTCTTTCCCAACATCAGGGTCGGGTTCTACACTCCCATGTCAGTACTCTCAGCCTGGCGGCCTCGTTAATCCAGGGCCTTTGATTTCTTCTCCCCTACCCAAGCAGGTTCCTACCCAAGCAGGTTATGGATGTCATTTTAGAAGCCAGACGTCCTAGCACTAGAAAATCTTATGCAGGAAAATGGAAAAGATTTTGTTCCTGGATGCAGGCTCAGGATTCTGATCCTCTTCTTCCGAACATTCCTTTAATTTTACTTTACTTGACAGATCTCTTGCATAAGGGTCTCTCTTTCTCTTCCATTAAGATACATGCCTCTGCTATTTCCGCTCATTAATACAGACCCTCCAATCTTTTCCCACCAGCTCATGAGACAGTTTCTCAGAGGAGCTAAGAACTTAAGACCTCCTAGATCTCCTCCCATTCCTGCTTGGGATCTCAACTGTGTTTTGGAAAAGCTCACCTTGCCTCCTTTTGAGCCTGCTGCCTCTTCTGACATCAAGTTTTTATCTTGGAAAACAGCCATCCTGTTAGCCCTTACCTCTGCCAGGAGAGTTTCAGAGTTACAAGCTCTTATGGCTGTGGAACCTTATATTATTTTTCATCAAGACAGGGTGTCTTTGAGGACTAATCCTACCTTCATGCCTAAGGTGGTTTCCAAAATGGCTTTAAAGCAAACTATCCACTTGCCAACCTTTTTCCCCACTCCTCAAAATAAAGGGGAAAGGAACTTACATTCCTTGGATGTACACAGACAACTACGTTTTTACCTGGACAGAACCGAGGACATCAGAAAATCAGAACAATTGTTTGTTTCTTATGCTTCAAGTTCCCAAGGTAAAGCCATCTCAAAACAGACCATTTCTAAATGGATTGCTCATGGAATCAGATTTTGTTATTCACACCATGGAAAGCAAATCCCAGGGAGTATACGGACTCATTCCACCAGAGCTGCTGCCACTTCTGCTGCCTTCCTCAGGGGAGTTCCTACCAAAGACATTTTGGAAGCTGCAACTTGGAGTTCAGTGCATACTTTTTCAAAGCACTACAATCTACCTCTCTTCTCTAAGTCTAGGGCAGGCTTTGCCTCTGCAGTTTTGCAGGGTCTTTTAGCCGCCCCTTCTACTTTATGACCACCTCCCTTTCATTCTGCTTTGGGATTCTACCCTACAGTCATGACTGCAACAGTGAAACACGATGAACATAGTACAGTTGTGTACACCTACCATAAATGTAGATGTTCGAGTGTCTTCACTGTTGCAGTCTGGGTTTCCCTCCCTCCTGTCCCCTCTTATTTTTACTTTTGTGTGGTTCCTTTTTTCACCATTCTTCTGAGGTGTATTTGCAAAGGATATGGGACCTTTCTCATTTTGGGACTCCTGACATCTGGGGCAAGAAAAACTGGAGAACATGGCGTCGGCTGTCAGCTTTTGTACTCCTGGTGCTCTGACGTCAGGGAGCATGGTTGAACAGCCGACGCCGGACCCAGACTTTGGGATTCTGGCCGACCAAGGACTGCCTGCCGGCAGGGGAGAACCCTACAGTCATGACTGCAACAGTGAAGACACTCTAACATCTACATTTATGGTAGGTGTACACAACTGTACTTTTTCTTTTACTGTACAGTCTTTTAAGCATTTGATTCTACCAGGGTGGCTTGTTTTGTGAGTTTAATTTGGGCTAACTTCTGCTAGGCACAAGCAGCATCTATGCATCTATTGACATGGTTGGACCGAGTTTGTGAACAGTTCCACATAGGCTGCTGGGTTATCTGTGTCTGGAGAAACTTGAAATTTTGGCAGGTTCTCACTTTTGCAGGGTTTACTGGGGTTACGAAATTGCATTTTATCTTGAAGGACAGCTTTGTTCTCTGACCTCACCAGAGAGAAAACACCACCATAGGGTGGGGTGGATAGTTCAGTGTATCATTCTCAATATTTGAGAGTACCCGGTCCAAATATGTTTGTGCCTGTAATGGGTATATGCACTATCTGGGCTATGGTGCTTGTGGTAACAAAGTCCAGGAATATTTGTGTCTGCAAATTTTGGGTCATGTAGGATTTCCAGTCTTTGGAGGGTAATTAAAGTTTCTCATTATTGTGGTATTAGTTTGAATGGGGACTATCTCCATCAGGTCTATGAATGAGCGATGGTCTTCCTATGTCATAGAGGGTCACCTGTAACTTGCTAGGATATGGTATGTGACTTTGTCAGTGGCAATTCGTACATGGAGAAACACCAGTGCATTGTCCTGTTCAACTAACCTTGAGATGTGCTTGTATTTATGCAGATCAAGACACCACTTTTGGCTCCTGCCTGTGCAGTTGCTGGCCTAAATGTATGGGATGCATTGAAGCTTTGAACAGATGGGGGGTGCTCTTTGCAGCTTTAAACCATCTCTCAGTAGCTGCACATATGTATACCTTCTCCAGGCTGAGGAGACCTTGGAGGGAGTAGAGCTCCTTGTTTAGACTCTTGGCATGAAGCCAGTAATACCTTTAGATTGTTTTGGATAGTTTTTGCTATGTTGGAAGGTTTGTTAATTTGGCATTGCCTAAAAAAATGGCTCGGTGGAGAAGGAAAAGTTTTTTGCCAGTGTTTGAAATCCTGGAGAGGATATTTGCTGACCATCCTTGGCAAAGTAACATAGTCTACTGACCTTATCCTCCCATGCTGATAAACACTGTATCCTCTTAGAATAGCACCAGAAACTAAGCCAGTTAGTCTTCTGTTCATATTGCAGCATCATCCTCAGTGAAGGTAGAATGCTGCTGAATGTTAGGCACATGCCAGCCAGCAACACACAGACCGAGCTGCATAATGTCTATTCATATAGTATATGGGGGTACATTGCGGGTCATTTACACCTACATGAAGTATAGGTTCATAGGTAGGTACTAGGCTATCTGCCCAAAGGCATTTATAAGTCTCACCAGAATGTGTTGGCTTTCGCCGCCCCCTTAGATTAGTTCCCTGTGCCTCTGTCCAGCAGAGCCACTGAAGTGATCCCCAGGGTAAACTTCCTGTTTCCTATCAACTCGTCATGGTTTCCTCCTTGAAGAGTGTTAGTGAGGAGCTCTGCGTAATGTAGAATGGAATCTTGTTCCAGAGCATGGGAAGTCTCTGGGACAGGAATCTATCCCTCCAGCACGTCCAATTTATTGTTGTGGTGAGGTTTAGATCCCTAGAGCATGTGGCTCGAGGGGATATGATTTTCTTTAGGTGGAGCATGTCCATCAATTCTGGGTTGGACATGGCCTTGTATGTCAGGCAGAGATCACATCTGAGTAGGCGGTATGCAACCGAGTACAGCTGGAATTTCTTCAGTCGAGCTGCATAGGGCATCTGTTTGAGGCCAGTGATCCTCTTGGTGAGGTACTTCTGTGGTCTTTCCAGCTGTTGCAGGTGTCTTGTAAGGTACATCCCAAATGGGACGTTGTACTCTATAATGAGTCTGATGAGTGATGCGTAGAGGGGCACAATGACCTCTTTTGATCTGGATGCAAACCCTTTTGTGATTAGGTGGGCCATACAGAAGGATTTTCTAACCACTTTGTCAATGTGATTATTAAAGGAGAGGTTACTATCTACTTGGGTTGTACTGGCACCTGTGGTGCAGTGACTTTGAGTGCATGTGTAACTTTTGTCTGATACTGGATCCTGACCATTATTTTGTCTTTGTTCAGCCTGTTGAAAAGGGTGTCAGTATCCTACACAGAGTTCCCCATGACTAGAGTCATGAGAAATATGTTTGCTTGCATTATGGGCTGAGTAGATGAGGGGTTGTATTTATAAGGTTGGGTATTGCTTTAGTAGAATGCTTTTGGGTTTACTGAGGAAGGTTTTTACAAGTGGGTTGTCAGGGAGGTCTTTGGGGTGTCTGATGATTGCATTTCAGAGCCTCAACATATGTTAGTCTGTATGTAGGGTGCATACTATGTCTGGTGGGTGTAGTGTGCGTTTTTCTGGCAACGTGGATGCTATTGTAAGTGCTTGTATGCAAGAGTTTTGTCTCCAGTGACAATGCGTATATACATCTCTCATGTACTGCATCTGCCTCTTTAAGAATTAAATGGTTGTTAGTGAATATGAGACAATTGTTACATTGTCTTAATACAGTGGATATAAAATGTTTGCACACCCCTGTTGAAATGCCAGGTTTTTGTGATATAAAAAAAATGAGACCACAATAAATAATTTCAAAACTTTTCTCCCTTTTAATGTGACCTATAACCTGTACAATTCAATTGAAAAACAAGCAAATCTGTTAGGGGAAAAAATATGAAAAATAAAAAACGTACAATAAGCTGGTTGCAGAAGTGTGCACACCCTTAAACTAATACTTTGTTGAAGCATCTTCTGATTTAATTACAGAATTCAGTCTTCTTGGGTAGGAGTCTTATCAGCATGGCACATCTTGACTTTGCAATATTTGCCCACTATTCCTCGCAAAAGCACTCCAAATCTGTCTGATTGCGAGGGCATCTCTTGTGCACATCTATCTTCAGGTCACCCCACAGATTTTCTATTGGATTTAGGTTTGGACTCTGGCTGGGCCATTCCAAAACTTTAATTTTCTTCTAAGTGAATGCATTCCTTTGTTGATTTGGATGTATGCTTGTGGTCATTGTCATGTTGAAAGGTGAAATTTCTCTTCATCTTAAGCTTTCTAGCAGATGACTGAAGGTTTTGGGCCAAAAGTGACTGGTATTTGGAACTGTTCACAATTCCCTCCACCTTGACTAAACCCCCAGTTCCAGCTGAAGAAAAGCAATCCTGAAACATGATATTGCCACCACCATGCTTCACTGTGGGGATGTTTTTTTATGGTGATGCAAAGTGTTGTTTTTGCACCAGATGTACCTTTTGGAATTGTAGCCAAAAAGTTCAACCTTTGTCTCATCAGACCATAACACATTTTCCTACATGCTTTTGGGAGACTTGATGTATTGTTTTGCAAATTTTAGCCGAGCTTGGATGTTTTTCTGAGTAAGGAAAGGCTTCCTTTTTGCAACCCTACCCCAAAGCCCAGACATAAGGAGAATAAAGGAGATTGTCACATGTAGTACACAACCAGTATTTGACAGAAATTCCTGCAGCTCCTTCAGTCTTAATGTAGGTCTCTTGGCAGCTCTTTTCATCAATTTTGGAGGAATGTCCAGTTGTTTGCAACGTTACTCTTGTCCCATATTTTCTACACTTTTTAATGACTGTCTTCACTGTGTTCCGTGGTATATCCAATGCTGTGGAAATTTTTTTGTACCCTTCTCCTGACTGATACCTATCAACAATGAGATCCCTTTGATGCTTTGTAAGCTCTCTGCGAACAATGGCTTTTGCTGTAGCAGGCAACTGAGTAAATGTCAGGAAAATCCTACTAGGACAGCTGAACTTTATTTGGGATTAATCAGTCTCTTTAATTGATGGCAGGTGTGTACCCAAGAAGACTGAATGCTGTAATTAAATCAAAAGGTGCTTCAACAAAGTGTTTAAGGGTGTGCACACTTATGCAACATCAAATCAAACACATTCACCTGAGGAGTTCA
The DNA here is from genome assembly GCF_019279795.1 of Protopterus annectens. Taxonomy (NCBI): domain Eukaryota; kingdom Metazoa; phylum Chordata; order Ceratodontiformes; family Protopteridae; genus Protopterus; species Protopterus annectens. The sequence goes on from NC_056746.1 coordinate 1,375,074,698, forward strand.
CATCTTTTGAGAAGGTCACAAAAACACAAGATAAAGATCAGTATCCATATATAATGACTGGATTCCCAATATTTGTTCCCCACAAGACACTACTTCCACAACTTTGTTTCATACAAAGCAACCCAAATTCCAATGTTTTGTATAACTTTAAAGTACATATTCAACTTGTTTATGCACTCCTGCACAAGGCTCACTACTTCAGAAGTGCACTACAATCTGACTTTTCATAATTAGAGAGGAATGTGATAATGCTGACACAGGAAATATCGGTGGAAGAATGCCTAGCAGCTATTTTTACAAATGTTGGGGAAAATAAGGCAAAAAATGAGTGCAAACAGTGCTTCCAAAATGTTTATTTGAAGAACACAAAATCCATACATCCATGCATCCATCTGTCCTTCTGGACATACCTGAAACTGGTTCGCCTCAAGCTGTCACACAAGACCAAGTCCAACAAGTGCTATCAAAAGCTGAAAGTACTATATCCATGGGACCCAACAATATCCCTGGATGCATCTTAAGTAGCACGAAGTATGATTTAGCCACACCCCTGCCAACACCACTCAATCTTAGCCACCATACAGATTTTGTACCAAGAGAATGGAGAACAGCTACAGTCATTTTGCTGTGTAGGGAAGGAACTTTCATAGACCCAAGCAATTGCAGACCCACAAGTCTAACCAGCATCATATGCAAAGCTATGGAAAGACTTTTATGGAATTAATCAGTCAGGACACAGGGAATTTCCAAACACTTGACCTGTCTCAGTTTGGATTCATTAAGGGCGGGTATGCTTAATCAACCTGGTGAATCTTTTTGAAAAGGTTACCAAAGCAATGGATGGAGGCAAAATGAGACACACTGCATACCTTGACCTGGCCAAAGCTTTTGACACAACCCTACGCAGGCATTGTAGAAAATCTAAATAAACTGTCTATAAGCCCCTATGTCATCCACTGGATTGCCAGCTGCCTCAGAAATAGAACACAGATAATCCAAAATAGGGTAATTTGCCTCCACAGAGAGACCAGTCACCAGTGGGGGGGGTGCCTCAGTGTTCTGTGCAAGGGATCTTTCCTGTTTGGCATCCACTTTTCTGAAGTAAAAGCCAATACTAAAGTGCTCTGGCTGATTAAGTTTGAAGATGACTGGAAGGCAGGAGTCATTGAATCCCCAAGTGGCTTGACCATCCTTCAGGAAGGTTTGTCCCAGATAACTGGTGCCACAGTCAGGGAGTGAAGCTAAATACTAAAAAAAAAAGCATCATTGTATCATTGGGGAAGTCCTCAATCCCAAGGAACTACCATTGTAATAATACAACACTAAGAATTGACCCAATTGTTTGTGATTTGGGAACTTGTGTGGAGAGCGACCTATCTTTTGACCAAGACATGTCCTTTGTATTTAGAATGCTCTTCTGTATTGCACAGCTTATAAACAAAGGGATTGTGTCTGGATCTGGGGGTTCATAGGTTCATAGGTTCATACTAGGCTATCTGCCCAAGGGCATTTATAAGCCTAGCCCATAGTTATTTGGCTTTCGCCACCCCTTTAGTTTGAATAAAACTATGCCTGTTATTTTGCTGTGCCTCTGTCAAGCAGTGACACTGAAGTAATCCCTGGGGTATATCTGCGATCCCCCATCCATTGGTCAAGATTCCTCTTGAACAAGGCCAGCGAGGTGCTCTGCCTCACATGTACCGGGATTTTGTTCCACAGCATAGGGAGTCTCTGGGTGATGAATCTGTCCCTCCAGCATGTTCTATTAATAACCGTGTCAAGGTTTAAGTCTCCCGCCCTTGTGGTTCTGAGGGATCTAGATTTTTGAGGTGAAGCATATTCATCAAATCATGGTTTGACATGGCCTTATATGTCAGGCACAGGTCACCTCTGAGCAAGCGGTATGAGACTGAATAGAGCTGGAGTTCTTTCAGTCGGGCAGCATAAGACATATTTTTGAGACCCTTTATCCTTTTGGTGAGGAACTTTTGGGGCCTTTCCAGCTGCTGCAGGTGTCTGGTCAGATACATTCCGAATGGGGCATTGTACTCAATCATAGGTCTAATGAGTGATGAGTACAGGGGCGATGACCTCCCTTGATCTAGATGTGAATCCCTTCATGATCAGGTGGGCAATGTAGAAGGTTTTCCTAACTACTTTAGCAACATGAGTGTCAAACGAAGGCTACTGTCAACCTGGGTCCCCAGATCCCTGATGACTTCTTCTGTGCTCAGTGGATTGCCACCTATATGGTAGCTAGGGGTAACCTTGTTTTTCCCGAAGGGTATGACTATGCATTTCTTGGCATTTAACTTTAGGCCATGGCTCTGGCACCAGTTATCCGGTTCTGTGAGGCCCTTCTGAAGGATATCTGTGTCAGATGTGTTTTCGACTATGGCACCCAGTTTGCAGTCATCTGCAAACTTTGTCAGCCATAACCCTCCTGTGTTTGCTTGTACTTCAGAAAAGTAGATGCCGAACAAGAGTGGACTCAGGACTGAGCCCTGTGGGACACCACTTGTGACAGGCTTTGAGTCTGACATGGCTCCAGCAACTCTGACCCTGTGGGTTCTGTCACTTAGCCAGTTTGCAACCCATCTTGTGATGTATGGGTTTACATTCAAGCTGATGAGTTTTTGATGATACCTGAGTGGGGTATTGTGTCAAGGCCTTTGCCAGGTCAAGGTAGGCTGTATGGACTGCCTTTCCTCATCAATGGCCTTGGTGACTGTCTCGAAAAAGTCAACCAAGTTTAAAAGGCATGATCTGCCTTTGACAAAGCCAAACTGGGTTGGATCCAAAGTCTGCAAGTTCCCTATGTCTTTATTTATGAGTTCCATTATGATCCTCTCCATGGCTTTGCAGATAAGGCTTGTCAAGCTAATGGGACGGTAATTTCCAGGGTCGGTGGAGGCACCGCCCTTGTGAAGTGGGACCACAGTCGCCGTCGCCACTCCTTGGGTACGTATCCTGAGGTGAGGCTAAGATTAAACAGCTGTCCTAACTGCGGGTTTAATTCCTCATTGAGTTCATGGAGCACACAGCCGGGGACACCATCCGGTCCCATGGATGCTGTGTTTTTGCTTTGGAGAGAGCAGTTCTCACCTGGGCGTTGGAGATGTTTGGGGGCTACAATCCTCTGGTATAGATATCTCTCCTTTGGGGAGGGGAGAAGTTTGCACTGAACCTGTCAGCCAGTATGTTGGCAATGTGTGTAGGTTCAGTAATCTTCACATCATTTTGAACTAATTCTGAGCATATCTGGGAGTTTCCTCCTAGGTTTCTAACATAGCTAAAGAAGGCCTTATGATTGTCTTTTGAATCCTTGGCGAATTTTCTCTCAAAATTTGCCTTGGATGATTTTATGAGAGCTCTTAGTTTTTTACTTATAATGATCAAGGGTGTCTTACCTTTCAAGGATTTTGCTCTATCTTGTAGTAGCTTCCTCCTTTTGTTGTAGAGCTTGTTTATGGCTGGGGTCCACCAGACTGGACGCTTGCCTTTGGTACAAAGAGTCTTAGTTTTGTTTGGGATTGCCTGATCCATGCAGTCCTGTAGGTGCTGGTAGAAGGCATTTGTAAGTGATTCAGCGGTTTGAGTAATGTTTACCACTGGCTCAGGGGCCTTAAAGGAGACCACACTAGTTTTTAGAAGTGTGAAGTCGGCTTTTGAGAAGTTTTTCACTGTGGTCTTTTTTGTTTCAGGTGGGGGCGGGATGAGGACCTTTAGCGAGATTAGTTTATGATCTGATCTCACCAGTGAGGGGTATACTTCCGGTGTTGAACATTGTGATCCCATGTTCGTGATGATGAGATCAAGTATGTTTTCTCCTCTTGTGGGGATGGTGACTAGTTGTTCCATGGCATTTGAGGTTATGAACTCCAGGAACCTTTGGGCTAGAGTGTTTGTGTCAATGTGGAGTCTGTTCCAGAGCAGTGGTATCCCCCCACCTTTCCTCAGCCCTCATTAGGCCAATAATTGAATGTAATGCCCCCTTTGGCATGCATCTGTCCAGACACATGCAGCAACTGGAAAGCCCACAGAGATACCTTACTAAAAGGATACAAGGCCTAAACAGCATGTCCTATATAGACTGAATCAACTCCTTGTCACTATACTATGTATCCTGCAGACTGCTGAGAGATGACCTGTATCTGGCATGCAAGGCATCCTCTAACCCATTACTGATGGATTTACTGTGCATCAGCAAATCAAATGGCATCAGAAATACTTGGTTTGGGGATCGAAACCTCTTCTGCAACATCAACAGACCTATTTGAAGGGACAGGTATATCTTGCAGAGGATACCACTGCTCTGGAACAGACTCCACATTGACATAAAACACAGTTCATTCCTGTTCATATTCAAGAGCAGCTTAGATATATGGATGGGGAAACAATAAATTTACCCCGGGACAGTCCCCATACTACTAATGGACAGAGGTAGGTGCTAAATGCTTTATTACATGCATGGGTCCCACTCAAGTTATATATGGCATAAACCAAGTTATTCTCATTTGGGGTAGTATATAATTCTCAACAATGGGATGGGTAAGGCCCGTCTGTAACCAAATGGGATAAATTAATTCGGGCACAAAAAGGAAATTGGCTGGGGACTTCAAAGTCCCTAGTACTTATTTGTGAACCTATACAACCCGTCAGCCATCCATTTCCAGTTAAGTTGGAGATGCATTTTCTTTTCACAGGATCTTTAACAAGCATGTGTTATAGTACAACAGGTGTGTTTCCACATCTGTGTGTGGCATCGCAAGTAAGAGCTTTTCTTCTTTTGCAGAATGATTGTTAGATGGCATGTCCAGTTTCAAGTGCCTAGTAACTTTCAGTATGAAGTACATTTGCACGTGCTACAGCCAGTCAGTAGCAGTCATGGCTGTGCCGTGGGTTAACTTGTTTGAAAGTCAGCATAGCTCTCATTAATACCCAGTGAACATTATCAGATATAGCAGCTGTATGTAGACTTCTCTCTTCCATACCTAATGCAAATTAATTTGCTTATGACTAGAAGATGTGAGCTTTGTGAGTTTTCTCTAGGGCAGTGCTAAAATTGGCCTGTTGCTATTGCAACAAATTTATGACGTTGCTGTTTTCTGATGAAGTGTTTTCCCAGTAATCTGTATGCCCTGTTGAACATTTTCTTGTATAGTACAGCACCCAAAATAATTAATACTGTTTGTTCAGATGTGTGATGACATACTAGAAATTGTCTTCATAAGCACCTTTTGATGGTATAGAATGCTGCAGAATTACTTTGCTCTCTCACCTCCAAACTGAAAAAATGCGGAAGAATGATTAAATTGGATAAATCAGAACTGCAGAATCTTATGAAACAGCAGGACTAAGAAAACAGTGATGGAAGTAAGATAATTTTAGCACCACTCCCTCTTTGTTTCTGCTGCAAATTAAACCCTGCAGCCAGTGGTACTGGAAAGTGTGCTCTCCCCTTGGGAATGATAGAATGTTATTTCTTTTCTTTCTGTTGCATAGGTGAATAGGCCATTATGGATCCAGCACTGTCTAGCTGATGTATCCCTAGTCAATAGCCATAAGGATCGTAAATCTTCCATTTCTTTTATTTGGCGGGAGTGTGCTGTCTGCTAGGGACTTATCCTGGTGATCAGTACCAGTGAAGTATTTTCATCTCTCAGGCTGAACATATACACATGCAGTAATTTGTATTTGTAAAGGCTAGGTGTACATTTCTTGCTTTAAGTAATCAAGACAGAATGAGTGCTTTAGGTTTGTTTAAAAATACTTTTCAGGTGGAAATTTTTACAGCTGTCAAATGGTAAAGCACTGACTGGTCTGAAGTATAGTCTCATCTTGGTCATGATGGTTCCACTGAGGACTTTTATAAAGGCTACCATGTTGAGACTTCTTGCTGAGCCAAGTTTTGTAGAGGGGATACATACATTTATATCCTGTGTTAGCACAGTAATGTGTGTGTGTGTGTACATATGTGTGTGTGTGTGTGTACGTACGTGTGTGTGTACGTACGTGTGTATGTGTGTGTGTGTGTGTGTGTGTGTGTGTGTGTGGTACTGCCATACTGTCATGCCCCTCTGGGCTTGTCATGTAGTTGTACCCAGTGCTGGTCCTTGTTACCAGCATTGCTATGCACTCATGACTTGCTTACATTCCTGGGATAAGGAAAAGAATGATTTAAAAATTACTTACTGTTCAGAATAATTATGGTATTGTGTAGACTTCTGCAAGCATAGCTAAGACAGAGGTGTAACTTTTGGAGGATACAAATAAACATAAAATCCAAGAAGATCTGTAACCAGTGGGGAAATGTTGGAGGAGATGAAGCATCTTATAATGGGGGTATAAAATAATTTAACAAATTTTAGATAAAGTAGACATCTGATTATGTCGTTATGTTGATCATGTGATCCTGCAGCTTGTCCTCTTAGCTTCAGTATTGTACTGCATTTATCTTGCATTTCCTGCTTCTGTCTCTAGGATCCTTAGTGATACATACCGTGTTCTCCAGATCATGTTGATGCTCTGAAGGTTATTCTTCAATACTGACAAGAAAGTATCTTGCATTTAGTCATGCTGAGTGATAACTTAATCCTTTCTGTTCAGACATTTGACATTAATTGAGGTCAACAGAGACCTGAAGGTGCTTTATGCATGCATCTGATAGATAGCAGTATTGTACACTGTTAAATTAGATCAGAAAACATAATTGCCTGAATGAAAACATGCACAAAAGCAGTAGCCAGATACCACCATGCTCCTAATCGCACTTTCAACTAGAGCATGGTCCTGTAGCCACGGACTCATGGAATGTCATTTGGGATTTTGGGCTGCAACACCCCTGCCATCAGCATTGTATTATGTCTGAAGAATGCTAAATAACTGTACTCAAAAATGTGTTTCTCTCGGATTTACATCGTGGACTGGTCAGGTATTTCTGAAAGCTTCCCAATGCAAGATGCTGTTAAATTAAAGGCTGATGGTTCCGTTTAAAGGTAGTATAAACAAGATCACCTTGATTGTCTGGGAATAATGTTTTCAGTGCTAACGATTAGATCATCTTCTTTTAAAATGACTATGCAGGAACTAGTAAGATGCAAGTATTCCCAGGTGAATCACAGCCATCCTTCAGGCTGATAGTTTCTGCCTGTGACTATTCTTACCTGAACAATCACTATCAATTCATGGTGACATTTGAACTGCTGCTGACCTCCAATGTTACATGTTGAACTTCATTCGCTGACTTGTGTTTATTGGCAAGCTATTGGCCAGCCTTTACCTGCAGGTCAGCCAATGCCAGGCCAACAGTGTTCCTACATGACATATTCCCATTCATTTGTACTCCCACCAAAATAGCTGTACTGTAGCTATGACGCATAATGATATGCTGTGGAAATTTAGTAAACCGATATATAGCAAATGGAAAAACGAAAATTAGTTAATTTTTATTTAGTAGGTATTTGGTGCTTTTTTCCACATTAAAAAAGACTTCAAAATTCTGATGAAGTCTTTGTTACTGTGAAAATGAAACCATTAAATGTTTATTAAAGAAAGGTTAGCTAATTTTATTGTCTCCATTTGGAAGTCTTTTGGTATTTATTTGTCTGGACTTTCCTTAGCTTGTTTATTTTGGGTATATTATGCTGTGGAAATTGCCACCCTGGCGAGGAACTGTGTGTGTGTGTGTGTGTGTGTGTGTGTGTGTGTGTGTGTGTGTGTGTGTGTGTGTGTGTGTGTGTGTGTGTGTGTGTGTGTGTGCGCGTTTCAGGACAGTGTATGATACTGGGATTGCGAAAAAATTTGGCTCATTTGAGTAACTAAGACACTGAACTCATGTTTGATAGAATCACTATGCCCCTGATCCTGCAAGGTGGGTCTCCTTTTGAAACATCAGGTGTAGTGAGGAGTTTTAGCAGCTTGTATAGCTCAGTCACATTACTGTACCCAGTAGTAAAACAAGTGGCTTGCAGATGGGACTTGAACAAATGTGGTGGGGTCGCAAATGTTTGTAGTACAATGCTATTGGGACTCTGCAGCTGATGGTAAGATGAGCAGTGAGTACTTTTTGTCTCCTGTTATAAGGGGATATTATGTTTTATAACAAGCCTTTACAGAACAGTAGCTGCACAAAAATCTTAAGAATGACATCCTGAAAGAAAATTACTGGAGGGTATATTTAAAGCCACTAACAGTACATTTCTTTTTCTGAGACACAGCAGACTGGCTATGTTAGACTGGATGACTTTTAAGAAGCATCTGTGACTTTACAACCGCTGATAAGACTGTACTTAAAACTTAATGTGATCAGTTTTTCCATTCCTTTTAGAGCTTGTATGCATTTACCTTTTATTCAGGAGGGGACAGAAGAAGATAGCCAGTGAAAAGAATAGAATTTAATCTTGGGGCAAATTTTAATAAACGTTGTATGTCATTGATTTGACAGGGTTTTACTTTTACTGCTGACCCATTTGTGCCAGTAGCACACTGGATCAGTTTCAGCAGAATGAATCATGTGGTCTCTCTGAGAGAGAGAGAGAGAGACACACACACACACGTTTTATTTTAGGGCTATGTTGTATACTTTCAAAAAGTCTGAATATAAGAGGGAAGAGTGATTTGTTGATGACTGTGCCACTGTTATAGTCCTAATGTTAATGATGTTGGTTCTTGCCTGTAGGGGAAATAATAAAACATCTGACTGACAAATAGCAACTGTCTAAATGATGATCACTCTGAAAGAAAGAGTACATTATAAAGTCTAGGCTTGGATACTGAACATTTGCATATGTTATGAAGCTGCATTTTATAAGAGCAGCATAGTATATTGGTTTTCACTATTTTGCCTCAAAATATTCCTTTTGTTGTAGTATCTTATAAAATAAAGTAATAAAAATAGTTTTAGACCAAGCTATTATATAAAAAAAGAGAGAAACCATACCTTCAGGATGTCAAAAATGTCTTTGTTCTGAAAAAACTGTCAACTTTTTTAACTACAAGGTTGTCAGGAGGTATTCCCTAATTAATGAATACAGTAAAATGCAAACTGTTAGGAAGCTATTCTAGCTTCATAAATGAGGACTATAATTTCTGTCACAGATTTAAAAAATAAGTAAATTTAGCATGTTTAAGGTTTTACATTTATAAGAAGCTTCAATATGGAGGCCTGCGTTTGATTCCTTCCTTCTCCATTTGCAGTCTCACGCTACATATGTGACATCGAGTGAATGAGTGTAAATGTTCCTCCTTTGAAGATAGATACGTAATAGTAAGGATTTTATCTTAAGTGGCCAAGGCGACACCTGCTTTTGCACTGTCTTGATTAGAAAAGAAAAAAATCATAATGTTTGCGAAGACCATAACATTTTTTGGTCATGCAGCCTTGTCATACATAACGCATACTTACTACTCTGGTATTTTTGGTTAAAAAAGTTCACTATTCTCATTGTACATGTCCACCCTTTGAAATAATGCAGTCTGTGTTTTGAAATTCTGTCCAGAAAGTGTTTTCACATACCAACACCTTAAGTAGGCAAGTCCACACAAACAGTGTGATGAAAGTTTGACGAAATGGGCAAGGTATTGCCTTTTGTAAATGATCACTATATAACACTAAAACAAAGTTCCTTAGCAAAATTATCTTTTTCTTCTGAAGAATGACCATATTTCTTGTTTGACAAGCTAAGGCCCCTCCAGCCACAGGTGATGCACACTGGTGAAGGGGATAAAGGTAAGGTACCATGACTGCAGTTGTGGGAGGCACATGGACCTATGAGGAGAAGATGAGAGAGCTCTAAACAGAGGGAGGAGAAAAAATATGGTTGGAGTAAAAAAGGACAGGACATTATTTTCAGTTATAGCATTTTTAAGCAATGGGAGAGAAGCAGTATATGTCTATGACGAAATGATGGTATATATATATATATATATATATAAAGACAGTGCAGTGAAAGATTGGGGGTTTGGAGGAAGGATTGTAATCACTGGGCTTGTTGCTAGGGATGGAAGGAAAGGGAGGGATTAGCAGACAGTGCATATGTTGTCAATCAAATATATTGACACAGAAGGACAAAATGCTAAAGTATAAGATTTGAAAAGGTGCGGGGGGGGGATAATTATAATGGTGGATTTCAGTCATAGGACATGTAGACTGCAGTTGTCAGAGTTTACAAGGAAAATGAAGTTTTTAAAATACTACACAAGGCACAGGTTTTATGGCAGGTTTGGGAAGGAGCCTAAGGGTAATTGGATTGTCCACACTATACTGTTGGGCATGGTAGAAAAGGTTGGTGAGGGCATATGTTTTAAACCATGTTCATTCTTCTGCGTTTCACACCAAGAAGAAAAGAAGGTGCCAGCTATGTGCACAATCTGATATGGGCTTACCAGTGGGAAACTGTGATAAAATGGCAAACATAATGAGGAAAGACATGAGAACAGTGAGGCAGTAAGAGTAAGTCCGGATATAGAGAGAGAAATGGATAAACTTTATTGGGGAGGTAAAACAGAAGGCAGCCACTGCGACTCAAGTATGCTGTAATGAAGATAGTAAAGTGCAAGAAGAAGGTGTCCAGGATGTATGGAATAAAATGAGAGCAGGTAGAATGCAAGTAAGATAAAAAAAAATCTGTAAGGAGGTCAGGAAAGTGATCGTGAAAATTTGCCTAATTGCATAACGGAGGACAGAAAGGAGCACAAAATGGTCAATTGTAAATACATGATGAAAAGGAAGTGAGAAAGTGAGAAGGCAAATGGCATAAAGATGGAAAAGAATTCAGCGATTTTAAACATTCATTTATATGCAGTTACAAAGCGGGAGAAGAATAGTGCTAAAATAGGGAGGATGGTAAATGAGCAGATGTGGACAAAAACTCCCAGGATACAGGTGAGTTAGTGATGAAGGTACTCAAACTGATAGCAATACTAGCAGATCCATGTGTGGCATTGTTTAGCAAGCTGTTGGCAGAGTGAATGGCATTGATTGACTGAAAGAGTGCAGTTTATTCATATGTTTCACTAATGCGGTTACTTGCAAACTTTGCAATGTTATTATAAGATTGCATCAATTTGACTAGCTGACAAGACTGTAGGTACAAATCCTTAAAGGGACCCTGTTCTTACTTTTACTCAGTATCTGTTCTTAGAGCAAAGCGTACAACTTTCTCTTATTCTATGCTCAGCTTAATCCTTTCAAAAGTACATGGCTCTGCTCCTGCATAAAGTTGGCCTAATGCTCAGGTCTTCCTCTTCTGTCACATTTCAATCCCTCACAGATTGCAAGATCCTAAAGCTCTTCTAACTCCTCTGCTTCGATACCATATCCTTAAACTACTGCTCAGACTTTATGGCTTCTGTTCTTCTGAACTCTCTCTCGCTATATGTCTATATCACTAACTTTCTGGCTGCTATTTTCCTAACTGAAACTAACATTCTGTTTTTGCATGTACTATAAGAGTTAATGTCACACATTGCACTACCTGCGTACTTTTTTTTTTTTTTGACACTATCTGCATCATGTGTGATGACTGTCGTCTGTAATATTTTAACTGTATAGGATTGTCTAGCTGTGTAGTAATGTTACATCTTGTAGCAGTTTGTTCTTTCAACTTATTTTTTGTGTAGTGTTTCTAATGTAATCTTTATTGTATTGGATTTTACTGTATTTATATTGTACTGCATGGTGGAGCTTTTCTTCCCGGGCCTCTGCTGAAAACGGGTTCTGTAGACCCAGTCAGATCACCCTGGTAAACAAATGTCAAATGAACAAATAAATGCTTTCACTGCTGTTATCTTAGAAGTAGCCTTTTTGCCTGCAGCAGGAAGTAACAGTGCTGCACAGTCTTAACAATGAACATATTTAATCCTGTGAAATGGAGTGTGACTCTCATTAGTTTTGTACTACCTTCAGTGGCAATCAAACTTTTTTATCCCCAAGGAATAGATTCTGGCTTTATTCACTGTTTTTTGCTCCCATCTGGGCCCTGTATTTATTCTTCTAATGCTTTGGAAAGGTGTTGCCTCCCTTTTGTGGTGGAATTTTGTAAAGTAGGCCCCAGCGGTTTGTTAAAATATTAGTGGGGTTTATGCTGTTTATTACCATTTTCTTTTGACAGGTTATGCTTTCTGCTAAATAATATGAAGGCCTTCTTAAACGCAATTACAGCAGGCAGAAAGTTCACTTGTGTTATTGAAACAGATGGCAACTTTCTCTATCCAGCATCCCCCATGAATGAGGGAGTCCTCCAGGTAAAAATAAGGATATGAACCTTGGCTAAACAACTACTGTCTTGGGGTGACCTTTTATGTAAGCATGCAAAAACGTGAAAGTCGCCAAAGTAAGAAATTGTTAACCTTGCTTTTTTCACTGTGTTGGGGATAACCCTAGCAGGAGATTTTAATCTAGACCCATGACTATCTAACCACCACTTTATAGTTGGCACAAGTCCTCCAATTCTCAGCTTCTCATACTACAGTTTCTGGACCTAGAAACCTAAAATTGTCTTAGAAATGTTAACCGCCTGAATGATAAATGGGCCAAATTCGAGACCTTATTGGTACAGAAAGATCCCGCAGTACTCATTATTACTGTATCATTTAAAAAGATGAAGGTTGCCTTCCTACATAATTAAGTGCAGGTATGTATTACTTCATTACTGCAGACCAGGAGATCGAGTAGTGGGAGATGCTTAGTCAGATGAAATCATACACCATCCTAACCTTGTACGGAGTAGTACTTTAGAGGATAATACACTCTACTAGTTTCTAGCTGCACTACTTCTGAAGGTTGTGCCATGAATGGTGCAGGCTATATCCCCATTCTCTACTTATCGGACTCTACAGAACCTTGCCTGATCTAAAGCATTGATCCTTGAGGAACTAGTTAGGAAACCTTAATCTAAATCCGTAAGATCCTCTCAACAGTCATCTTATAAACCTCATACAAAGAGTCCAACGCCTTATATGGCCCAACCCTACAATTGGTAATGTTCTTTGCTGGATTTGGTGGTCAGCAGTAAACTGTGGCGGTGAGTTAACAATAGTCTACCATTTATCACCTTACATAACCATGATAGATGGTCTTCTAAAGACGGTGAAGGATATAATCTGAATCCATGACAGACTCAGTATGATTAGAACCCGTAATAAAGACACAGCATTTTCCATGATTAACTTGCACTCCACATCAGGGCTGTGAAGGCAAGGAAAAGAGGACATTTGGGCAGCATCTGCAAGATCTCCTTGATAAAGTGTTACAAAATGAGTTAGCCCTAATGGGGGTCCCAAATGTTCCTATCAGGGCACAAAAGGTAGTAGAGCCATGGTAAACAAAATATAAATGAAACCGAAGGAAGGATGACTAATATAATTTGCCTACTGAACATGACTGTTAATCCGGTGTGCTGAAGAGTGCTAGGATTGTTCCATATTGTCATGTCTGTGTGGTAAGTCAGATATTAACTTTTTATTGTGTCAGATAATTGACAGATTCCCTGTTCTCTGCCAGCTGAGGAGATGGAGAATTTTTTAAAAAATTGAATAATTTGATCCATATCGCATCTGAATGTACAAGACATGCAAAAGAATTTCACCTGCTGAAAAGAGTAGGGAAGCTTCCCGATGCTCTGGCCAATTTCTCCTAGTATTATTAATATCACCTGGGATCTCCCCTGAAAGGAAACACTAGCCTAGTCGAACTAACCTGCTCAACAAAGGATAAATGAATAAACTCTTGGCATTAAAAATCATAGTACAGGCTTTAAGAGAGGATAATTTAATTCTTGTGTAAATTAGAACTGTAGATAACAAACCACATATAGGTAGTAATACGAACACTCTGCACAGGCTCAGTTTAGTTATTTAGTAATGTGTATAACCTTAAAATCCCTTCGAAAGGTCCACACTTATAAAATGAAGCCAACAAAAATAGGGGGAGCAGGGCAATATCTGACAGCAAAAATCATAGTACTTAAATCCTAGTAAAATAGGGGTCCGCTGGAAGGATGGGTGTGGGCCCCATGCAATCTTGACACCAATGCTTGACGTGATCCCTGCTGGCAAGCAGTGATTGATTTGAATTTGCAGGGGGCTGGCAGCAGTGCAGGGATGACATGTTACATAAAGTCTGTGTTTCAAACCACCCCAAGCTGGTGATGGTAGCCCTTGATGGCCACACACATGCAGCATGACACTGTTCAATTGGCACAGATGGTCTTTATGGTGATGTATGTGCCCACATCACAATAAAAAATGGAGAGGGTAGGGACATTCATACAAAATGCTGTCATTGTCAGGATGCCAGCGAGAGTACCAACCACTACGGCGTGTGCCTGGATGATTATCCTTTTGGAAGGATCATGCCCTAGGGTATTTGAGGGAAGGATGCACCCCTATGGAATGAATAGTTTGAAGTTTGCTTTGGGTATGTGAGTCATATCTTAAAACCAAAGCTACACTCTGGTTTGTACTGTTGTGTAGTTATGTGACCATTGCATGGAGATAAAACTAGTTGCTATAGCTTCAAAGAAATGCAAGTTGGATTTAGTGCAACAGATGTCAACAAATTATCAAACCTGCTAAAATCACCAGTTCACATTGTTCACTTTGAGATTAACAAAACAAAAAAAAAAGACACATTTTTGGAGGGAGGCAACTCCCCCCCCCCCCCCCAATTTCCAAATATACTAACTGTAAGATCACATGACTTTGAGGCTACAAGAATCTTCCTTACTCCTATACTTCCTCACTATGACTGTTATAATAGTAAAACCTTTGACTAAAATGAGGGTTAATTGAAATAACCTGACTGTTCCCATTTCAGTTTGATTATTAGCAAGGCTACCTGGTGAACATTAGGTGTTACTTATCGATTGTTTCCAATGGACATATGAATGCCTCTGTTTTCAGGTCTGTGTTGCTTCAGAACCTTTTGATAAAATTACATTATTACCAGTAGCTTTCTATTTTGTGTCTTGGTTTGCTAGCTAGTTGTCCTTGTGAATGGACATTTTGTTTACTATGACTTGAAGGTGTACCCTAAACCTGCAGATCTCCAATAAAATATTTTATTCAAGTCCCTTCTGACTGGTGTGTAACAAGACTCATTGTCATTGGTGACATTTCCTTTCTGACTGGTGTGTAACAGTGCTCATTGTCATTGGTGACATTTCCCTTCTGACTGGCGTGTAACAAGGTTCATTGTCATTGGTGACATTTTGGTTGCTGCCATGAGTTGCCCTTCAGAGTGAGGAGCCATCCCTAATGACAGTAGAGGGTGGGTCTGTGCCAGGCCTTTTGAAGTCCTGCTTACTACAGTGCATGTCAGCAATGAGCTTTGATCATTTTGTAGTTGATTATTGTTGAATGGCACTTAATCAGCAGTGGGCAAAAGGCTAAAATAAAGTTACCATTAAAGTTGTGAATTTGTACAATAGGTTCCTTGTTGTGCTCACTTTTGTTTGGTTTAAGTTATAGTTTTGGCATATGCTACTTGTTTTCCTTGGAAGTTAAAGTAAGGCCCTATCTACCTGTGTTGGTCGTAGCTTACATAGATGTAAAAGATCCCAAAGCACTTATCAAAACTTAAATACAATACTTATATTTACATTATATACAGATATTTACATATCTTTACATTCTTTACAATGTATCTTAAACATTTCCCTCCATCCTTTTTTCCACAACCAAAACTGTATTCTTTCTAAAATCTTCACCAATACCCATTTTCCACTGTACTTAATTTCATTTAATCATTCAGTCCATATTGTCCATGAAATATAAATTATTCTATCCATATTCTTTGCCTACTCTTGTTTTTTTTTTCACCACAAAAACCACATTCAATCATATCCATACTTAATTGCTCAACTTTTGTAATTTCTGTAAACATATTACTGTTACATACCTCATTCCATAATTTTTTAATGCTTATACATTTCAAACAAAAACGTGCTCTCTTTCATGTTCTCCACACTAATTACATAGTCTATTTTGTTTACTTTTGTAAGGCATATTTGCCTTAACCGGTAAGTTTCCTATAGACAATCTTCATAAAAATCTTTACATTCATGTATTTTTTAAATCCTTTAAATCTAATTTGTATTGCACTCTTTTTATCATCTTCTAAATTTTCCGTGAATCAATAAGATAAAATGTTTTCATGATACGCTGATGCCATTCTTTTCTTTCTCAATCTTATTCATTTTTAATTTCCATATTATAATTTTATTTTGATATTCTTTCATCTCTTCATTTATACTTTCTTTAATTCTTTACCCGTCTCCTTTTATTTTCCAAAAGGCCTCATACTTATATTTTAGAATAATATCTATCAGGCATTTTTCTTTTTTAATACAACATCTCATTGCTGTATATAAATTCAGTGACAGTGCATGAACAATTGTGTTTTAGTCCCAATCCCCCTTGTTTTTCTTTCATGTATAAAATCCCTGTCTTAACCAGATTCAACCTAGACCCCCACATGAAAGAAACTAATGTGTAGCCATCAATTCCTGTATAATAAATGTTTGCTTATATGCAGCCTTTCCTAATACCATGGTTTTTATCAAATGTGCTTCCTTTCTGTAGGAAAATCTAAATGTTTTCCAAAAAGTAGTCATGTCCTTTATATCTTTAAATAATTTTCCCCACTGTTCATCCTTATAAACATTTTGTCCAAACATTAATCCTAAAATGTGCTATGAATTCCTCATTAAAGTCTGTCTCTTATACTTCCTGTAGACCCAAAACCCTTTCTTTTTCTT
Organism: Protopterus annectens; assembly: GCF_019279795.1. NCBI lineage: Eukaryota > Metazoa > Chordata > Ceratodontiformes > Protopteridae > Protopterus > Protopterus annectens. The sequence continues at coordinate 1,375,091,458 of NC_056746.1, forward strand.
TACTTGTACATAAACCATTTTTTAATGAAATACTTAATTCTTTAATTGCTCTTTCTATCCATTCCTTATCACTGGTGATTAATATGGTATCATCTGCATAAACATACATTATAGGCAATTGTAATTCACTTAATATTTTGTATCTTGTAGTATTTGTCATTTTATTAATCTTCTTTATATTACATTATTTCATAACCAAGGAAAAATAATACTACTAACTGGACAGCCTTGTCTTATTCCACATTCAATTTTTACTTATCCATCCATTAACATTAATTTTAACATAATTCATATCATATACTGATCTAATTACATGTATTATTCTTTTACTTATATGCGTTCAAAATGTCCCATAATGATCTGTGCTGAATTCTGTCATATGCTTTACTTAGATGTCTTATCATGATCTTTGTGTCAACTTTTTTATTAACAATGTCATCTACCACTTCCCAAATAATCCATAAAAAAAAGTCTTGAATTCTTTTTCCTTTCCTATCAAATACAGTTTGCTAATGTAACTTAACCTTATTTGTTAATCTTTTAGTTATAATTATCGTGACTATCTTATAATCTGTATTTAAAGTTATAGGTCTCCAATTCTTTATATCATCTTTATCTCCTTTTTTCCATATAAACTTTATAACCCCTGTACATATCTCTCAATTTTTCCCACTTTTAACAGTTCATTCAGTACTTCTATAAATATATTTTTTTGCCAATTCTCCGTTTCATTATACATATGATATTCAGTGCCATCTAATCCCATTTCTGTATTCATATTTATATCTTTCAATACTTCATTTAATTCTTTAATACTTATATTTTTTTCCAAGTATTCATTATCTTCCTTATTTAACCTCATTTCATATTTTCCTTTTTCATTTATTTATTTTTTAACAAACAGTTGTGCTACATACACTTTAATTATTTCACATATACCTTCCTGCATCCTCACTTGTTTTCCTTCTTTATTTTTTAACTCCCTTATTGTTTTTTCTTCTCTTCTTTAATTTACTTAAATACGGTGCTGATACTTTCTTTCCTTGTAAACAGTGCTTTTTTATATAGCAATTTATTAATCTTCACTTGATTCTTTTAATATATTTCCCTTTCATGCTAATAAAAGGTTCTTTACTATATTTCTTTACTTAATTTTTTATACATCTTCTTTTCCTACTTTCTTTTATTCTCTATACATTCTAGAAAACATGATTTATATTTTTCTTTAAAGCTAATCCACCAGATAGTCCAGTTTTCATAGAATTCTCTCATATCTATACTATTTCTCCATAACATATTTTCTTTAAAGCTAATCCACCAGATGGTCCAATTTTCATAGAATTCTCTCATACCTATATGATTCCTCATTAACATATGTATTGCTTTTTATCATCTTACACCAATTCTTTTTCATTTAAGCTTTTAATTCCTTTACCTTTTCTTATTCTTCTTTTCCATGTACTCTTATCCATATAGCTAAATGATTGGAAAACGTCTTTTTTTTATTCCTTGTGTAATCGTTAAGCTATCTGATACCACAAAGTAATCTATTTTAATCATAATCTCATTTCTCCTATAAGTCCAGTGTCTGTTTCCCCATATATGTAATCTACCACATTTCATAATATTTTACTATTTTAACATAATATCCATTCTTATTTATTCTTAAATTGCACTTAAAGTCCCTTACTACTGTTATAGCCATGTTTACACAAATGTAATGTAAACGTTTTTTAAACATTTTTCCATTTCTTTTTTAATAACATATGCATGTAAGGCTATAATTCTATAAACACATTTATTCCATCTTAGGTCTAATACAGCTATATGCCCCAGCTCAACCAATGTGACATCTAATATTTTAATATTCCCCTAACATAATATACATATACCAGAGCACATTTCTTTCCCCATATTCCAAATAATTGAGCCATTCCATAATTTTTCTGTTTGCATCCTTTCTTCCTCTTAATAATTTAATATCTTCTTGTATGATTACATGTACATCTAATAATGCACACCATTCTTGTATACCTATTCTCCTCTTAATATTTTTCATGCTATGCAATCAAGGATGCCCAACAGGGTGCGTGTTAATGTGTTATGAGGCCACAGGCATTAACACACAGCCCGGAGGGCATTATTGCGCTTAGACAATGGGCACTCTGTAAAATTGTGTTTTACTTGCTTATTTATTTTTTTAAGTACTATATTACTTTTTTATATATTTTTAATGTAAAATAGTTCCTCCTCCTCCTGTTTCAAACTTGCTGTAGTATATGTTAATGGTGTTGGAAGAAGCATTTTACATCAAATCTATATAAAAGAAATAATATTGTGCTTAAAAAAATAAGCAAGTGAAACACACCAATTTTATGTATAGCCCATTCTCTCTCCGATAAACACATGCACAGTCTCTTCTGCTTACACACACATTTTATATAGATATATAGATATATATATATATATATATATATATATATATATATATATCATGCACACACACATACACACACACACACACACACACACTATCCAGCTGCTTTTCATTTCACACTCATTCTCACTCTTTCCCAATCTCTCTCACAGGCAGTCTCCTCTGCTTACATACATGCATTCACTCACACATCACTCTCGCTTTCTCTCTCTCTCTCACATACACACACACACACACACACACACACACACACACACACACACACACACACACACACACACACACACACACTATCCAGCTGCTTTTCATTTCACACTCATTCTCACTCTTTCTCAATCTCTCTCACAGGCAGTCTCCTCTGCTTACATACATGCATTCACTCACACATCACTCTCGCTTTCTCTCTCTCTCACATACACACACACACACACACAGACGCTCACACACTGCTTTCATGCACGCATTCACGCGCACATGCAGAAACATAAACAGACTCTTCTGTTTTGCTCGATTGATCATTCTCTCTTACTCACATACACACATACACCTTTCTGTTTCACTCGATCGATTATGCTCTTGCGCGCTCTTACTCACATACACTCACATGCACCATGTATTTTATTTTATTTATTTATTATTATTTTTATTTTACACTTGCTAAACAGTAAAGACACTGCTTAGTGAGTGTAAAATAATGGCTTGCTCACTCTCACTGGCATGCACGCATACACTTCTACACAGACATAAACATACACACACACACGGACACACTCGTACCTTTTTTTTCTTTTTTTATATTTTACACCCACTAGCAGCAAAAATGCTGCTTAGTGAGCGTAAAATAATGGCAGCTGTTCCATTTCCTCAGTCCAAGCTCCACGGTGGCTTAATAAGCTGCTATGAAGTGGTGGACTTGTTTTTCAGCAGGCATTACTTGTTCATTAATACCCTGCTGGAGCACGCTCATTCTCCAATCAGAGTCTTGATTTATAGTTTGCCCATTGTCTAATGACATTTTAAAGCCCATATCTTCAGCTTTTAACAGATGGAGAAAAAAGGAAAATGAAAAGGTAAATTGCATACTTTACCTTTCTTATTTTCTTTTATGTACATACATTTGTTTTCTTTTCCTTTCTTTTACCTTTTTCCTATAGAATTTTTCCTTCCTTTAACTGTTTGCCAGTTCATATATTCCTCTTCACTTGTATCATTTATTTGTTTGACATTTGTTTACCAGGGTGGTCTGTCTGGGTCTCTAGAACCCATTTTCAGCAGAGGCCCGGGGAGAAAAGCTCTCCACAAACAGTACAATACAAATACAGTATAATCCAATACAATAGAAATGACAGAACTATACAAAAATAAGTTGAAAGAACATAAGCTGTTACAAGATATTACAGTATATACTACACATGTAGACAGTTCTATACAGTTAAAACATTATAGGACAATAATAGTCACTCTCACCATATACATAGCCTGAGAGTAGATAGTGTCCAAAAATAGTATGTAGGTAGTGCAGTGTATGACATTAACTGTTATAGTACATGGAAAAAATAGAATGCTGGGCCAGAACTTTAGTGATGCAGAAAGATATTGAGAGAGCCAAGAAGAATACAGGCATTGCAGCTTGAGCAGTAGCTTAAGGATATGGTATAAAAACAGAGATGGGGATAGGAGAGCTTTATCCCCTTTCAGACTGTGAGGGAGTGAAATGTGACAGAAGAGGAGGATGAGACTAGTGTGGAAGAAGAGGAAGACCTGAGCATTAGGCAGGCTGTATGCGGGAGTAAAGCCATGTATTTTTGAGATGATTTTTAAAGAGACTTTGATATGGGTTAGGACAGGCATAGACCTAGTAGCTAGAGGTAGTGAATTCCATAGTATGGAGACAGAGTAAGAATACAGAGAGTGACCTGGTTTTCTTGTGGGTTTTGAGATAACTAAGAGATTTTTGTCTCCTGATTGTGAGGACTGATTTGTGTAAGGTGTGACTAGATTGGCTAGTGCAGGGCAGGCGGTAGGCTTGAAAATATGGTCATGCAAGGTAGATAGCTGAATAAAGGCAAGTTGGTTAGGTATTGTAAGCCAGTTTAGTTTTAGTAGTGGTTTACAGTGGTGTGCTTGATATCTAGAGTTTGTGGCAAACTTTGCAACTTTGTTGTAACACTGTTCCATCTTGCTTAGGGTAGACGTTTGTAAGTTAGGATAACAGCACCGTAAAGAAGGGAGGGAAGTAAAAATGTTTTTTGCAAGGGTATTTCTGGTTGCTGCAGTAAAAAAATGTTTGTTTCTGTACGAGTCCCAGTTTTTGGTGAGTTTTCTTTATATTTTGCTGTATGTGGGGGTTGAATGAAAGTTTGTCAATGATGACTCCTAGAAGTTTGGTTTCCTGCACTATTTCTATGACAGTATTGTTAGATGTGAAGATGCTGAAATGATCAGTGACAGGGGAGGTATTTATGGAGTGAAAGAGTGCTAGTTTAGTCGTCTTTGGATTGAGAAAGAGTTGGGCATTTCTTAGCCAGGATTCGACTGCAGTAAAGGACTGAGTTTTTGGAAGTAGTTCTGGTAGTGATGGAGTGGTACAGATTATGGTGGAATCATCAGCATATTGAATGTGGGTTGCAGGGTGAGAGGCAGTGTGCAGGTTGTTTGTGAGAATGTTGGAGTAGGGGTCCAAGGATGGAGCCTTGAGGAACCCCAGTAGGGTTGTGGAGAAAGGGTGAGAGTTCATTGGACCATTTCACTGCTTGTTTACAATCCTCGAGGTACCCTGAAACCATTTTACTGTGTTATGTGAGAAGCCTAAGTTAGTGTGTTTAATAGTAAGGGGTGAGACACTGTGTCAAAGGCCTTGGAGAGATCAAGGAATATTAAGGCTGTATAGCATCCTGCATCTCTGGCCTTATTCACAGTGTTTATAAAGGATAATAGAGCTGTAGGTGGGTCGCAAGCCATGTTGGGTTTTGGTTAGAAGATTGTTTTGCAATAGATATTGCATTATCTGCTGATTGATACTGCTCTCAAGAATTTTGGATATGGGTGACAAGATGGATATAGGACAGAAATTAGATGGTTCAAGAGAGTTGCCTTCTTTGTGGATGGGGGTAATGCGAGATTGTTTCCATATGGTAGGTACTTCTGATTTAGATAAAGACCTATTTATAAGGATACTGATTGGGTAGGCTGAGGTGGAACAGGGTTTTAGATTTTGTAGCAGTTTCTTAATGGTGTCAGTGGGTATGGCCTGAAATGAGAATGGGGTTTGTATGACATTTTGTTGAGTAGAAGGGTTATTAATGACGGGGTTAGTAGTAGTAGTTGATGGTCTAGGGTTGGTGTCTGAATAGGTTGAAGGGTGGGGGGTCCAGCAATTAGGAGTGCTAGTTAGTAGGTCTGATATTGATTTATGAAGTGCTTGTTAAAGTTGTCTGCTATTTGTGATGGAGGGGTGTGATAAACTGAGCGGCTGCCAGCCTTGCTAGATATAATTTTGTAAATAATTCTATGTCATTGTAAATATTATGATCCACAGGCTTGTTTGATAAATGTAAGAAAACTGTTGTGTTGAGCTTCAAAAGTGTAACCACAGTGCACTCTTCTGGAAGAAAGCTGATAAAGAATTTTACAACTGCGATCTCATGCTCGGAGACAGGGTGTCTGGGCAAGGAAATTCTTTCTATTTTCCTAAGACAGAGATAATTACTAGGTTTCACATGTAAAATGTCTTTTATTGCTGTGGCTTCCTGGCAGGTGCAGATTATAAAGAAATGTTAAGTTTTAAGTTCTGTGAGCGTGGAAAACTTAAGCAGAAGTGTCAAGAATGATGTAATCAGAAATGATTCAGCAGTAATGTGTATTATCAATTTAAGACTTTCTCAGACAGAAAGATTTTGCATTTTGTATTTTGTTCTGAATCGGACAACTCACCAGCATTGTGCCTTGCTCTGTAAGTAGGATCTTAGATTTTAGTATTTCTCTTAGAGATAAGATAGAAATAGCAAGATTAGTCTAGCCGTTTTCTATGTTTTTCAGACTGTCCTACAATGTTGTTTTAAAGTATTTCCTGTGATTTCTGAACACACTAATGCCATTGTGTTGAGTTAACAAGTATTATCTTGTGTTTTTATTATTTATTAAATATATTTAAACCTTTTAACTGTAGCTGTTTTGTGTAGATATAATTTAAGCTCTCAGAGTACTTGTATGTATTTGGTGATACTGTATAAGCCACTCCTAAATATCCTTCAAGTTTCAGTCACACTTGCCAATTGGATGATGATAACATTGCACAGTAGAATTGGACACCCTTTGGTAAGGGCCTTTATAGTAGCTGATAGTAGTGGTTGGTGGCAGTCTGTACTACCATATAGTCTGGCAGAAGGGGGCATAGCTGGAGAACATGTGCCAGCCTTCCCCAGGAGTGTCTGTGTTTATATATAACACAAATCTCTGTGTGTGTGTCAAGTACTTGGGCAGGGACACAATGCACTGGTGGACAGAGAGGGTGCTGGAGATTTTGGCTTGACTACTCGGCTGAGATCTGAACCCTATAGATGTGCCAGTGGGGAGTCTTAGAAATCTGGAGAGAAAGGGAGAAACTAGCCCCAGACTGACTGACTGATCTCTGTGTGCTCTTAAGGGAAATTGTACTTTACTGTGTGTGTTCTTGTTATTTTCCCATTGCGGATGCCCCTCACTGGTGTTAGTGGTGAGGGTTGAGGCTCTTTGGTTACTGGGTCAGTGCACGGGCATCACATGGGGTATCAGGTGAAGAGTTGTGCTCTGTTTGTTTCAGGGTTAAGTAGAGAAGATATGGAGTGCCAACATTTATTGGGGTTGGTTTTATGCTGGAGTTGAAGCTGGAAACAGTATGACTTCTTATCTCTGTTGATTAGATTTGTCACTTTGTTTTGAAATGCACATGATTTTGTTCATTTTTGTTTAGTTTCCATGTTATCCAGGTTAGGTCACTTTGCTTCGTCAGGTGTTTACATTCCTTAGAGAGCCATGGTGCTGAGTTCTTTTTGATTCTTTTCATATGAATGGTATCTAGGGTATTAAGTATGTCAAGGAAGGTGTTGCTAGGGTATTAAGTATGTCAAGGAAGGTGTTATTAAAGTGTAGTACATCATCATTAGTCGTTTAAGGGGTGTCCAGTCTATTACAAGTAGGAGATTGTTGAATTTATGGTGATAAAAATTAGTTGAGTTCCTAACTGATTTTACAGTGTGCAGTCTTAGCTGTTGTGAGTTTGTTCTAAGGGAATAAGCTGGCAGATGTTTGCTCAGGGAGCTAAGCAGTGTACCAGAAGAGGGGTAATTGATGGGATGGGATACTAGGATTCAGTCTAGGGTGGAATGGCAGGTAAGATCTTTGCTGTATCTTGATAAGCTGAGAAAAACATGCAGATTTATACTATTTGTGGGGATGTTGGAAGCCATGGTTTGCCAATCTATATTTATGTCTCCTAAGATTGTTTTGAGGTTTATTTTTTTGGGATGTCCAGGTTAAAATATTTTCCAACACTGGTATGTTGAGACCTGGTGAGATGTATATTACTATTATGCAAATTCATTTTGATGTGTTGAGTTTCAAAAAAGAGATTAGTACCTCAGCATTAAAAAATATTGGTATATTACTGGTGTAGGGTGTGATGTTTAGTGTAAAGGGATATAGGACTATTCCCCCCCCCCCCCCGTTTTTAGATCCATCTCTTCTGGTTATTGCAAAGTTTGGCGGTATTATTTCTGTGTCTTTTACATTGGAGTGTAGCCATGTTTGGGTAAGGGCTAGTATGTCAGGGTTATTTTGGGCAGTCCAGTCATGCAGTGGGGGCTGTTTTATTAGACATACTTCTGAGGTTCACTGTAAGTATGTTTAAATCTTAGGGGTTAATCTTGTGGTTAGGATTAGAGGGTGGGCCTGGGTTAGGATGTATGTCGCCAGATTTGAGTAAATAGTTGATGCAGAATGAGTACCATAGGATGTGTGTTTTTTTGATAGGTGATTGTACTAATGTCAAGTGTGGTTTCATAGGTGGTGAGGAGGCCAATTTGTGGGTTGAATAATATGGGAGCGTATTAGGGAAAAGTTGTGTTGTTTATTGGGGAGATGGAGGAGGTTGTTGATGTATATTGGTGTGTCTGGGTATGCGCGGATGTAGTCGTAGCGAGGTTGAGAATTAAGAGTAATGAGGTTAGGTAGGTTAGAAGGAGCATGTCAACTGTGATGGTGGGTTTAAAAATAGTAAAAGTGGTATTTGTGTTAGAATGTAATAACAGTTGTGAATAGAGATGTATGTTATATAGTGATATGTGAGCAACTTAAGGTAAGGTTGGAAATGTTTTGACTTCAGGGTGGAACTTGAGAATGTGTTTTGCCTTGTGAACTGTGGTAAGGAGGGTGGGGGAGATGTGATTGGTCAGTAGTAAAATTATGGTGCAATGTTAGTTTGATGTGTGTGTATAGCAGAAGAGAAGGTGGTAGGCATGGAGTTATTGTAAGATAGTTTGAGGTGGTTATTGTATTGTGATAGTGAAGTAGAGTTAGATGCAACGATTATAAATAGGGGGATGAGAATTCAAGGTAATGGATGTAAGGGAAAGCAGATAAGTTTGGCTATATAAAAGTAGGTAAGGTGTGAATTAAATGTGGGTGTGGACAAAGTAGAGTTGTATATAATTGGATCATAGGAATGAGGGGGAGTGGTTTGCTTGGGATAGGAGTATAGGTGCTAGGGGTGGGTAGGATAGGGGGCAGGGCTGGTGAGCAGAGTGGGAAGAACCCCCACCCCAGATGGTTTACCACCAAAAACAATCAGTGAGGTAGAATGTTCATGGATAATAAAACAAGGTCTCTGAACTGTTAAGTACTTGACTTGAGTGGCAGCATTTAATTTTATGGTTATGGGCTTTATTTTATTACTTTCATTATTTTCCTGCTGTCCTTTATCCCCTTCTTTGACATGATTTAATATTGCTTGATATGTCTCATTCTGATTTATATGCTCCTGCATTTTCTTGCTTCAAATCTTGTATAACCTCTTCTCCACCTTGTTGTTCATCATTATCACATTCTAACCATGCATACCCAGTATTACCACATTTTTTAATACTTTAAATCACATTTCTTTGCCTTGTGTCCTGTCTTTCAACATATAAAGCATGCCTTTTTATTACATTCACTAACTAAATGATCATCTTTTACATAGAAAAAGCAAGTTTTAGGATGCCCTGTATTTTACAAAACCTGTATTACCATTCACATTTATATATCTTGTCCATAACATCTTTATATGCAGTCAATAAATGCATTTTAAATTCTCTAGCATCAACTTCTGTTCTGAATTGAACCATTATCTGTGGTTAGTTTATCTAAAAAAGGATTGTATGACCTACCCTAACCAAAGGTTACAAGTTCTTTTTTTGTTTGTACTTTTCTAAACATTTTACATAAACTGGACATCTTCAAATAATAAGTCACAAAAGGTTTCTTTTAGTATGAAAGCTCTTACCTCCTTTTCAGTAACACCTAATGGTGCTATTAAGGAGTCCCAGACTTCATACCTGTCTAGTTTTTTTTTTTTTTTTTACTGCTTGAGTACTGTATGTCTTCTCTTTACCTCCTTCACTTCTTCCTTGCTGCCTTCTCCTTCTTTCACAGTTTGCTCATACGTCTTCTTTTCTGCTTCTCTTTCTTCTCCATCTTCTATCCTTTCTATTATTTCACTCTACGATACTGCTGCATTATTCTCTGGTTCACTTTGGTTAATCATCCTGCAACCCTCTGGACTGAAGGGTTGTAATTGTACATTCCTTCCGACTCTGTTTCATCCTCTGACTCAACCTCCGTCTCATCTGTATAAATGCTTTCTGGTCACGAACTTCCATCTCAGGTAGTGATTCTACCAACTCCATACTCTTCAGTACATCCTCAGGCTGGTTTGCATTCACCATGATTCCTCCCATCTCTCTGGGCCGCCTACGTGCCTGGATTGGAAACAGGAAGACAGACTCATCACACTGAAAACGTTTCCACCTATGCGAATGAGTATGGGAAGTTCTCTGATGCCCTGGCCAAATTTCCCGTAGTTGTTGTGTCTTCGGCTTTTTCACGGTTAGGGGTCACCACAGCGGAACTCCGGTCCGCTAATGATTGGCAGTTGATTTTTACATGCCGAGTTGCCAGCCCTGATGCACAACCTTCAACAAAGGTATGCCCATTCACGCACGTTTCCACGCAGAAGACGCTTTAGCTGAGAATCGAACCAGACAGCGTCTTACTGTGAGGTGACAACACTACCGCAGCAACACCACCGTGGATTTATGAATATCAGCATGGGTTTCACCTGAAAGGAAACCATTGGCCTAGCCAGACTAGTACAGTCCTAGTGTAAATAGATTTAAATAAGAAATTAAAAAAATAATTCAGGTGATGGTCCAGTGCCACTTGATAATGCTACGTTTTTGATTTGTATAAAAAACGTGAACGACTCTAGGACCAGTAAGCTGAGCTAGATAGTTGAGGAACTGACACACAAGGAAGAAAATTACAGATTACATCAGAACATACTATTCTCAGCTCTGTTGAACAGCTTATAAAGCTCCTTCTTTATGATAGTAAACAAATTTGATAGCTGTTACAATAAGATAGCTAGATTTACCACAGGTTCACCTTCTAGAACCCACCACTGCGAAAGCCTAAAAAAAAACTCAGCTGATTAGAACTCCCTCTAATACTAAGTCAGTTAACTATCACTCGCACACAAAGTATTACATAACTCAAACAACACCCCAGCCCTCCTACAACTACTTCAACCCTACACCACTACCAGATCCTTCAGATCAAGCACCCAACACCTCCTTAAGGTAACCAAATTTAACAATGAGGCAGGTAAGTCCATCTACAGCCACTACATCTCTAAAATCTAGAACTCCCTTCCTGCCCATATAATAAGTAACCTCCTCAGCCCAATTCAAGAAACTACTCAAAATATACTTTCTGAATAATAGACTATGTTCCTGTACCACCCCTGGCTAGTAATTCATTATTTTTTGCTATTATCAACTAGAGTAATATTGTAACTACAGGCTTTTATTGTCCATGTGTTTAGATGTAAAGTCGCATCATTGACAAGAAGACTGTTGTAATCTATATTCTCTAATGTTAATAAATGTGTCTTATGTATGTTGTCAAATGTGCCTTTTTGTTATACTTGCCATCTTATATGTTAAAATTGCTATGGAGCTTTTCTCCCCGGGCCTCCACTGAAAATGGACCTATATCCAGCTGGATACACTCTGTTAATAAATAGTGCTTGCTTCCGTTTAATCTTGCATTTATGTCTGGAGAGATTATTGCAGCTAGTGGCATTTTTATGGTATTGCTGGCTACCTCTCACTCTTATTTCTACATATCCAGAACTTAAAGCCTATCATCCTGCAAATTGTGGCTTAGTTAACAGAGAATGCCAGAAAGTACTAGAGGCCATCTGATTCATGATGTAGCATACTCTGAGACTTTACAAGGTATGTTAAAAGATTTCATTATCTAAAGCTTACTTGCATCAAAGTACAAGAATGTCTGTTGCAGAAGTTGCTAATCATTGAATCGCAAACAGGCAGATAAGCTGTGCACCGTTACTAAGGAGGTTGAAGAAGCCAGATAATGCACTGAGCTGCTTTCACTGTCTGACATGCACTATATTTTGTATCTGTAGCCTTATAAAAGGAGTAGCAGTAGTTAGTGTCTGAGGTGTATAACCACACAACCACAAAATGTGATCTAAAGTGAAATATAAACATTTCAAATATGATGTTTTTTTCAGTCTAGAAACAAACAACGCTGGTTAAAAAGAAATGTCTCATTACAAACCCCAGTCCCATTAGATTTCATTTCTGCAGCAAACCACTCGAGATAACGGAGTGAATTTTTTTTCCACTTACTTCTATTCCTTAAACTCTGTTCTTCTAGCAGTGTACTGCTATGTGCCACACAATTTGTGTTACCAGGCTATTTATTTTCAGATACTAAATGTTTAATTTCATTCTTCTGAAACTTTACAATTTGGCACAGAAGAATTGCTTAGTGCTACACATTTAGTGCTCTGTATGCCACACATTAATTTCATTTTAGGTAGTTCTGCAGCATTGTACACAGACCACTCAACCATACCGAATTCCTCATTTTTTACCGGCTTTGAGGCCAAAATAATGGGGTGCCACGAATTTCCGAGTGACCCCTTTAATTCCTGATTTTTTTTTTTACAACTTTAAATTTATGGCTGAGGTCACCACACATCACCAGCCTACAGGGGCGTGCATGATGACATCAGCTTTGTTGGACTCCTAAGTTTGTCGTCCCAGCACACACCCACATGCTGCAACATAGGTTAGGTAAGGAAAACAAAAAAAAAGAAAGGCCCAGGTTGCTCCGTTTTAATTAAAATGGGCTTGTGCTAAGCTTTCTAGCTCATTATGTGATATCTAGTTTACGCTTGGAGTTGGACTGTGTATGTGGTTCATTATTAGCACCTGCACCCATTTTATTTAAGCTTTAGATGGCCACTCCGGGCTATCATTTGTAATAATTGGCAGCAGCTAAGCAGAGAGTGGAAGCAACAGCAATTTTATTTAAGCAGAGTGGAAGCAGCAGCAGCTATTTTATTTAATATTTAAGACTGCAGAGAGTGGTTCCTGCTGTGAAAGAGTGGTTCATTATTGGCAGCACTGCAGGTCTGCGTTTTATTTAAGTAGAGTGGTTCTATTCCAGTGTATTAAGCAGGTGTGTATGTGTGTGTGTCTTATTTAAGACTGCAGAGTTCAAATCTGCTAAACTATCTGATACATGACCATTCTGGTAATTGGCGAGCAGCTATTTTTAAGCAGAGTGGTTCGTTGGCGGAGCTATTTTAGCTAAGGTTTGTAGTTCATTGCAGCTAGAAGATTAGTTATGGTTCATTTCCAAGACTAGGTGGCCATTCCCGTGTACTGTTCTTAATTGGCGGCAAAATTCATATCTGTTAAGCTGGCAGCAGAGTTCTAATCAGTTAAGCTTTCTGATACATGGCTCTTCTGGTAATTGGCAGAGTTGAAGCGGCTATTTTGAAGCAGAATGGTTTGTTGCAGCTTAAGTAGACTGTGTGTATGTTTTAACAGCCGTTCCGATATTTAAGCAGAGTGGTTTGTTATTGTGTGTGGTTCTCTGTTTTATTAAAGCAGATCTCTATTTTATTTAAGCAGATCTCTGTGTGTTTCTCTATTTTATTTAAGCAGCTCTCTGTTTATTTTATTTAAGCAGATCTCTGTTTCTCTATCTTATTTAAGTAGGTGTGTGTGTTTCTCTGTCTTATTTAAGCAGGTGTGTGTTTATTTTATTTAAGCAGGTGTGTTTCTCTATTTTATTTAAGCAGATGTGTGTGTTTATTTTATTTAAGCAGATCTCTGTGTTTCTCTATTTTATTTAAGCAGATCTTTGTGGTTAACTACTGTGACTATAGTGTTACAGGGTCCTAGGTTCGAGCCTTGCAGAGGCTGTTTATTTCTCTGTCTAGGCTTATAAATGCCCTCGGGCAGATAGCCTAGTACCTCCCTATGAGCCTATACTTCATTGGCTGTGCTTGACAGAGGATCAGTTAATTAATCAATGGGGCAGCGAAAGCCAATACATTCTGGCTAGGCTTATAAATGCGCTTGGGCAGATAACCTAGTACCTACCTATGAACCTGTATAAGCAGATCTCTGTTTCTCTATTTTATTTATTTAAGTATATCTCTGTTTCTTTATTTTAGAATGTCCTCCTTGATGTTGATACCTAGTAACTCTGAACCTGTCATCAGTTTGGCATCCATTCCCTATTGCAATATTACTAGCTTATTTTTTTTTTTTCAAGGTAACCAAGTCAATTTATTCCTCAAGGGCAACAGGCACTTTATTTGTAGATGAAAGAATGAAATATGAAGTTGTTTACTAGTAGCAACAACTTCATTAGTTACAGATCTATTTAATATGGAATTATTTAGATAACTTTCACTTTTGCAGAGATTGTGCATATTTACTGATACTGGTGGATTGTAGAAGTTTGAGTAGACTTTCATAGGTTCATAGGTAGGTACTAGGCTATTGGCCCTAGGGCCTATACAAGACTAGCCAAAAATGTACCCTGGCTTTCACCACCCAAGAAAATTATTTTCCTGTGCCCCTGTCAAGCAGAACCACAGAAGTGATCCCTGGGGTGAATTTCCTATTACCCATCCAATCATTAAGATTTTTCTTGAAGAGTGCTAATGAGGAGCTCTGTTTGACATAGGTAGTCTGTTCCAGAGTATGGGAAGTCTCTGGGACAGGAATCTATCCCTCCAGCATGTTCTGTTTATTGTGTTGACAAGGTTTAGGTCCCTAGAGCGTGTAGCTCGGAGGGAGTGGGATTTCTTTAAGTGGAGCATGTCTAGCAGCTCTGGGTTTGACATAGCTTTGTATGTTAGGCAGAGATTGCCTCTGTGTAGGTGATATGTGACGGAGTAAAGCTGGAGTTTTTTGAGACGGTCTACGTAAGGCATCTGTTTGAGGCCAGTAATCCTCTTTGTGAGGTATTTTTGTGGCCTTTCCAGTTGTTGTAGATGTCTTGTGAGGTACATACCAAAAGGGGTGTTGTACTCTATAATGGGTCCAATGAGTGATGAGTAGAGGGGAACAATTACCTCTTTTTTCTTTTGGAACTCAAGTCAATGTCTTCCCCTCAGGATGGATCATAGACGTTTGACCAGTAAACACCATCCCACCCCGATTACTTAATGTACTTAATATGTAGAAATAATAGAATCAAACTCTTGTCAGTTGCAAGTAGTTCATATGCATTTAACATGATGGGAATGTTCTGAATTGGGCAATTTTGTCATTATTGGTTCATGCATTTTGTTTCATTGCTTAATGGAAAAATGTTCAAAACAACTTTAAACAAGCTCTAACAAGTGTGCTGTATTACACAAGGAATATAATTTAATACAGACAGGAAGGTGTATCAAAAAACACATGTATGTTTCATGTGCAAGGGGCCTGTGATTGGAAAACAGCCCAAAGGTAATCTTTATCCGTCACCGGCCAGATGCATTTTCTTTGGATGTGGGTTTCAATGCTGTTTTAATGAATGGGAGTTTCAAGGGCAGAGAAGTTTTAATGCAAAGTCCATTTTCATTTATGAGACTGTATTGCTTTTGTTTAGCAGATGTCTATTAGTGTTTGTGCTATAAAATGTAAAATAACATCCAAATAATCATTGTAGAAGTAAGGCAGTGTGCACATTACAGTATTTATGGTAAATGGGGGGAAATAGCCAAGTAATGGGATATTAGAATGGCTTGAGGGGGATTCTGGGCTGGGGCCATACTTTGGTTGTCTGTTCGCCAGTTTGCGTTTGAAAGTTGGCATCCCACTATTCTTTGGAGTGGGTGGGTTTACATAATTATGTTTGCAAATTTTATGTTAATCAGCATACAGATTTGTACCTATTTTTCATGGGCCTTTGTCCAGATTTTTGATGTTTCCGGGTTGAGAGGTATGATTGTATATTTTGCATAAATTTGTTTAACAAGTTGACTGCATTTCATTTTAATTCTTTTACAGCTGTATATTTTTAATTTTTACACTTAATACAGTGATGTACTTAATATGTAGAAATAATAGAATCAAACTCTTGTCAGTTGCAAGTAGTTCATATGCATTCAACATGTTCTGTCTTAATTCCCATGAATATTGGGTTTTTAATATTGGTGACCTACCTGGCTTCACTTTTTAGCTACATGGACCTTCCTGGCTTCTAATTGTAGAGACTTTGACCATAACTGTACCTTAGAAAACGCAGGTTTGATTCGCAGACTTGGCAGGAGCTACTCTGGCTGGGATGGGGTTTACTGGTCAAACGTCTGTGATCCATCCTGAGGGGAAGACAAGTTCCACTGCCAGAACTCCACCTTTGGGAAGGCCAACATTACAGCTTTCATGTGAGGGCTGTGGGGGGACCATGTCAAATGAGTGCATGCATTCAGATAGCAGAGTTAAGCCTGCATAGGCATGCACTCGTAAAATGCCAAGCTTAGCAGGTAAAATACCATGCCTTCTGACCAACAATGCAAATGCTGGAGTATTTCAAAATCTCTTAATCCCTGCTGTACAACTGCCAATAATTCCTGGAACTCTCCTCCCTCTCCACAGTCTTAGGATGTCAGAAGTTTGGGGTTTAAGTGGGTTGCTAGTGGATTGGAACTTTATCATTGTGGGGAAGAGGAGCAAACAGTATTAAAATTGTATGTATATCGGTTTATCACTATGCCAGTCATATTATGTTTCCATTGTCAGTAATATAAAATATTACAAATGAGGAACATATGAAACTTCTAGGTTAACTTATGCTGTATGATGCAGGCATGGGGAATATAAAACCATTTAATTTTGTTTAATTCTGTGCTGTAGTCTACAGAGAGATGCCATTTCCTGGAAATGCATGACACACTAGCATAAAGCCTTGTTCTGTTCTGCACGTTTTTGCAATGTACATTTACAATATACAGGGTGAACCAATTAGCTTGGTCAAATGTGTGAGTGAAGTTAAAACAACATTAGAACCTGCTTTGCGAGACAGTACACCTGATTTGATGTTTGATTTTTCCCTGTTCCAAGTCGAGGATGAGCATGAAAGGATGGGAGCCCGTCCAAAAAGGCAGTTACCTGTAAAGACTTATGCAGCAACAGCTAGACATACTAATAAACCGGACTGTTTTCAAGGTACTGTTTTAAATACATCTAGCCCTAGAGGCTTACAAGTTGCTGGTTTGGGACAACAACGTATTACCGACAATGTTAACAAGTTGGACAATTTTTAAGTAGTGAATATGATTTTACTGATACCAATAAGTATAATGAGACTGAAAAACACAATGTAAAAGTACATAATCATAAAGGTACAGTGAAAGATATGATATATAGTATGGGTAAATTATTATTAACTGTTAAAAGCATTCAAATTGATAATGCGTATTTAACTAAATGCATCTCCTTAGGGGTTGTCCCTATGGGACTAAGGTTTTTTAAGATGCCCATGGGTGTGTGCTTAGACCATGAAACGAAGACTGAATTTAACAACTTATTTAATAGCTTTGGTATTGGGTATATGGAATTAATTATTAAGAAAAATGATGAAAAATTAAGTTGTTTAATAGAAGAGGTTGATAAATTAAATAATGATATAGTTACCGATTTATTATTTCCCCAGTGGAAAGATTTATATGAGAAACAATATAAAATTGCTGATAGTAGAGCAGGAAAAATATATGACAGGAAACATAGAAAGATACAAAGAGATGTTCAGCAATATCATGATAATAAAGCCTATTTGTGGAAAAAGCAACCTGAACATATATATATAGGGAAGATGCTGATGATAATAGGTTTGAATATAGACAATCTGATACAAATTTTCAGGGGGGGTGGTATTTCACGCCGCACCAGAAGAACAGTTTTCAGAAGAGAAATCAGTACCGCCGTTGATGTTAACTAGCAGGTACACAAATTTAGATGGTGTTACAGAATGTATCAGAAGACAAAGATTTAGTGAGTAGTGATAGCAGGAATAGTTTGAACAATGGTAAGACACAGAATGTAGTAGTGTGTAAAGATTTAAAAGTATTTAATTACACGACTATGGAAATAAAGGATGAACATCTTTCCCTTTTTCAAAAGGGGATGAAATTTATACCTGTAGAAAGATCAAATTTAGTAGATACTATTATTCAAATTAAATTATTTTGTCGTAGATTAAATTTAGCTATCCTATATAAAAATCAAAATCATAATAATGAGGCATTAAGTGAAATGAAGAAAAAAAGCACATGTATTCCTCCAGCACACAAGCAAGTACAAAATTTTGAGGAATGTGTATGCTCAGGAGTTTATGAATATAATAGGGCGATAAAAAGTAGTTGTTATAAGGATAATCTGAATGTTAAAGAAAGAAAATGTGTGGAAGAACTTATTAGGAACAAAGAAATCAGAGTCATGAAGCCTGATAAAGGTGCAGGGATTGTTTTATATAACACCTTTGATTACATTAATAAAGTACAAAGTATTCTGATAGACTCTGGTAATTATGAAGTAGTTTCTAGTAATGAAATTCACATAGGCTATAAAAAATAGATTTAGCATTAGATGAGTATTTAGTTGACAATAGAATAAGTGTAGATACGCATAATTTCTTGAAAAATGATTTTCCTACGTTAGCTACTATTGTAGGTATCCCTAAGGTGCATAAAGACATTATAGACCCTCCATTTAGACCGATTATTTCAGGAAGTAGATCAAAGACATTTAATATAGGAGTTACAATAGATAGATGGGTCAAACATATATATGAATGTACACCACATGTAGTCAAGGACTCTTGGATGTTTTTATCCCATCTTACTATAGAAAAATGGAAAAGTAGTTTGATTTTTGTTACCATTGATGTCATTGACTTATTTTCTTGCATCCCCAAAGAACAGGGATTGGAATTTTTTTGTGATAGTTTAAGGAAGTATTCACGTATAAGTTGGGATCGGATTAATTTAATTACCGATATGATGGGTGAGTTTTATAGACAGACAAGAGGTGTGGCTATGGGGGCAGCGTGTGCCCCCATTTTTGCCAATTTAGTTATGCTTGAATGGGAACATCAATATATATTAAATAGTGCTTATTCCAAACATATCACATATTATACAAGGTTTTTGGATGATATGTTTTTATTATGGGATGGCTCTATTGTCAAGCTTAATGAGTTTCTAAAGTAATTTAAACACCACGAGTATTTTTTTAAGGTTTACACATAATATTAGCGTAGAAGGGATAGCTTATTTAGACACTTATGTTAGACATAATGACACAGGATTCCAGTCTGAAATATACAGAAAAGAAACTTTTTCCAATGGTTATCTTGATTATACTAGCAGCCATCCTAGACATATTTTAAAAAATATTTTTAAAGGACAATGTATACGGGTGGCAAGAATGACATCTGATTATGATATCATGGTTAGGGAAATCAATAATATAAAAACCATGTTCATTAACAGAGGCTATCCATTGCCCTTATTAAATGATATTTCGGCATATGTTAAGGAATGGGGTAATAGATATATACCTGTTTTAGGTAAAAAGATGTGTAATATTATTGACAAGAATGATAAAAAAGATGGAGATTTTAACAGAGTATGTGTTTTAACATACTCTCCATTCGTGACAGCTGTAAGAAATATTATAGAAAAGAGCTGGAATAATCTTATAATGGATGAAGAAGTTATGGAAATTTTAGGAAATAAACCAAGGTTTGTGTTTAAAATGGGCTTGAATATTAAGAAATTATTAAATTCGCAACCCCATTGTACTACGGACGGTGATTTTTATACTAAAAAATGTGGAGCTTGTAAACAGTGTTTCACAATTAATGAAGTGGCTGGAATAAGGTTGGATGATATTAACGAGACCTACGTGACTTTTAAAAAGGGTACGTGCAATAGTAAGAACATAATTTATTTAGCAAAGTGTGAATTATGTACAGTTTTTTATATTGGAAAAACTGAGACACAGTTTAGAAAGCGTATCTATGAACACTTATATAAAATCAAAGTGAAGGATATGAATAATGTCCTATCTAGACATATCAATAAGTACGGTGAAACACAAGTTTAAATTTGCTATAATTGATCAAATATATATCTCATCTAGGGGTGGTAACTACAAAACTCAGTTGAGCAAAAAGGAATGTGTGTGGCAAATAAAAACAAATGCAACTAGGTTTCCTGGCATAAATGAATATATTTCAATTAGATCTATACTGCAACTTATATAAATAGAGTTGAATAACTTTAAGTGATTTTTAAGACATAATTATTGTTGTATACATTATTTTAGTAATGTTTTTTATAGGTTATGTATTGATTATTAATTGTCACACAATTTATTGATTATTATGTTACAGTCCAATTTTATGCATGTGATTATGAAATGTTAATATTTATATTTAGAAAAAGACCTCAGAGGACCGGATGTCTCAAACCTGTTGCCACTCCGAAAATCAGCTTCTGTTAGAGTGGTATACCAGTGACCCTTCAGCAAATAGTTTAAAAACAAGGTTCAATATAACAGAAAATTCTGTATCCAAAAGCAGAAAAGATCAGTCCATAAAAAGCCAAAATTGCTTTTAATAATCCACAAAAAATCGTAAAAAAACGAGCGCTTTCGCCTGGCGCATCCCAGGCTTTGTCAAGTTGTATTAAACTGTATGGCCATCCCCTTTATTTATATCACAAGATAGGCCAACCGATTAATCATTTAAACTTCAAATAAACAAATTAATCAATAAAATAATTCATTAGTTTACAATTAAAGATACACAGTAACTTAAAAATAGTCAAGTTAAAATGAACAATACACTGCTACTTATCAAATGACTTTTTTAAAAAATACCAACCTAGTGTGTTAAAAATATACACTTGAATTTAATCCCCTACATGAATGTCTAAAAATAATTTCTGTACAAACATCGAGTGGGCTAAAACTAGACATTTGTGGTAGACTATCAAGCAAACCACTAAATAAAAATTATATTAATAACTTGTTGAAATTAAAAAAGTTGCCACATAGTGACTGTTCCAAAGGTGTACGGTGATAGCCCACCACAACCCCTAAATAATTGTCTATAGATTAATCTAGTCTCAAAAGGTATACTACTTCAAATTCAGGCCATAAAATGACAACAGTGCATAATAAAATAGCAACCCGATATATTATAATTTATTACTTCTAATTTTAAGCACACTCTTGAGACTAACACTGTCATTCAACCCAGGGAATCTAGTGGCATCTAATGCTAGTTGCCACATTAGCTCTCGATTTTCCAAAAGGTTCTCCCAGTCTCCCCCTCTAGGGTCATGAGTGACCCGCTCGAGAATGAAAAACTTTATGACCATATGACTACACTTCAGAGAGTGCTTAAAAAATGCGTTACTCTCTTTTTCCTTTTCAATATCATATGTGTGTTCGTATATCCTTTTCTTGAGAGTCCTAGTCGTTTTTCCCACATAGAATGCAGAACACCCTAAGCATATACCCAAATATACCACTCCAAAGGAGTTACAATTGTAATGCTCTTGTGCTCTCAACATACGTTTTCTGGATGGAATGAAAATACGGATATCATTCAGCATGTATGGGCATTGGTTGCATGCTCCACATTTATAAGAGCCCTTCTTTCTAAATGTGTTGTTGTTGTTAACAATGCACTGATTATGTCCACCTTGCTCAAACATGTCCTTTAAGTTTCTATCACGCTTTCTAATGAAAAGTATCTTGTCTGGCAGAAAAGATTTAATGTCATCTTGTGATGACAGAATAGGCCAAAAGGAATTCATAGTGTTTTCAATAAATTCTGAATCCCCCGAATACGTATATACAAAACCTCTAAGGGTTTCAGTGTGTACCTGTTTGTTGTTACTAGGTAAAGGAAGACCATATCCCAAAAGTGGTGGATAATGTGAGTCTCTTTTGGCCTTAATTTCCGCCACACATGTGTTAACCAACCAATTAGGATAACCTCTCTCTTCAAATAAAGCTGATAAAAAAGATATTTCATTCAAAAATAAATCAAAAGTACTACACATTCTGGAGGCTCGTATTACTTGTCCTCTAACTATTCCTCTTTTAGTGTACTGCGGATGGAAACTATCAAAATGTAAAAATGTGTTCGAGAATGTTTCCTTTCTGAAAATCTGAGATGCAAATGTGTTATTAATCTTATCCTTTACAAGAGCCACATCCAAATAATGGAGGGAATGTTCACTAAGTTTGTAAGTGAAGGATAAAAAATCTGTAGAAGAACTAATATGGTCAAAAAACTCCAGAAAACTATTTTTAGTACCTTGCCATAACAGGCAAATGTCGTCCAGGTAACGTTTGTAAAAAATAATGTTGTTCTTCCAGTCAGATGCATGAATGGCCATAGTCTCCCACTTATGTAATACAATATTAGCATAGGAGGAGGCACACGGGGCTCCCATGGCCACCCCCTTGCACTGCCTAAAAAATTCTCCACTGAAAAAAATAAAGTTATTGTTCAAAATGACTTCCATGAATTCAACTATTAAGTTCACCATGTCATTATTTAACCCTGATTCGGTGGCTAAAATCTCCGTAAACCACTCAATGCCAATAGTGTGAGGTATACTTGGAAACAATTCGATGACATCAATAGTCACCATTAGCAAGTCCGAATGATAGCTGTTCATAGGTATGCTAGCTAAAAATTCCCATGAGTCCTTGCAAATGTGAGGAAGTGTGGATACAAAGCTCTTTATATTATGTTCCACAAACTTACTGAAGGGCTCCGTGATGCCTCCTGCTCCTGACACCACCGGACGAAATTTAAGAGGTTCTAAACCTTTATGAACCTTCGGAATTCCGAATAAAATCGGAATTTTAGGGTTAGGGACATGCAAAAAATTAAATAACTTCTCATTGATACATCCTTGTAACAAATGATCTTCAATCAAATATTTAATGTTGGCATAAGCTACATTGACTTCATTCTTAGAAGCCTGCTCATATGTGTTCGTGTCCTGTAAGATGTCATGCATGTAATTCTCATAATCAAAGCAGTGCATTAAAATCACCCCTCCCCCTTTGTCCGCTTTCATTACTCGGATCCTGTTGTTTCTCAAGTTATTCACTACTTCCTCTAAGTTGACATCAAAATTGTTAATGTTTAGGTTATTATACTTGCCACAATTTTTTCTAAGTTCTTTTTCCACTAATTCCTCATAAGTTCTTAAACTTGGGTGAGTGGGTGGGTTAAAAGTACTACTTCTGTGGATGGAACTGTCAATAACATTTTGGCCTTTGAAGTAAAGTGACAGATTTAAATTCCTAATAAATAATTTTAATTCCACAAGTAATTTAGGTAAATATGAGGACTTAGCCGGGACAAAATGAAGTCCTTTGGTAAATAATTCAAAATAATCAGGTGTGATTATTTGCTCAGTGAAATTATAAATGGTGAAATTATTGTCAGTCACCACCATACATTTATTAGTAGGCGCAAAAATTTCTGTAAGTGAGGAGTCGTCAAGCGTTGAAATTACCTGCGCCCCCTCCCCCAATTCTGTTGGTGATAAGACTGATTCCTCCCCATCAGTCTGCCCTGGGGGAACTGAAAAAAATGTGGTGAACTGTTAGCTCCTTTTTGCGCTAGTCGCTCACTCCTCCTTGGGGGATCCACATCAGGGGTGTTGGGTACATTGCCATTCCCTGCCAAATTATCAGAACTATTATGGCTTACCAAGTTTTGTTTTTGGCCCATTGGTAAGGGATAGGCTCTACCATCTCTATATTCTAGCAAGTCCCTTTAAAATTTTTTTGTTTTTCTATCTAATACCTTGAGACAATGTTGGTCAACTTCAAGAAATACTTCATCGTATTTCTTTTTATAACCTAAAAAATTCTTATGTTTTACAATCATATCATTCAGTGTGGTTAGCTCATTCAAAATCGTATTGGCTTTAGTTTGGTAATCATTTATCATTAATTCCATCATTTCAAGCCCTGTACGATTGAAAAGCTCAACCAGTTGAGAATGTAAAGATGAACCAAGTTTAGCCCCATTCGGAAATTTGTACACACGCAACCCTTTGGGGACTCTTTGTATTTACAATTGCGTGTTCTTATATGAGTAAAGCTTTTTGTTAAAAACATCAAAGTCTAAGTCCAGTTGGTCAGAATGAACATTAAAAGTACCTTGTTTAAAGCTTGGCTGGAATTCCGTCCAAGCTTTAAAATTAAAAGCTCTCCCATTGAGATTGGAGTCAGTGACAGTTTTATTCGGTTCCTTCTCTTTGTTATAGCGACCCGTATGAGTTACCGTTGGTATAGAACTCTGATTTTCTCCAGCGCCGTTCGGCTCGGCTCCTGAATATTTGTGGCTCTCTTGTTTAACAAAGCCTCATGTTGTTGGTTCCCCGGGATATAGATGTCTCGGTCTATGTTGCCATTAGTCAATGTGTTGTTGATCTGAATGAGTAACGCTACCACTTGGTTGAATTCTTTGTGCGTTACAGGAGCCTCTTCTGGCTCATCGTGCAGTACAGCAGGTGTGTTAAACAGGTCAGAGTTTTCCGTGCCCTCCGCCATAGACGTAGAATACTGCGACTGGAAGAAACAACCAAGAAAAAGACCTCAGAGGACCGGATGTCTCAAACCTGTTGCCACTCCGAAAATCAGCTTCTGTTAGAGTGGTATACCAGTGACCCTTCAGCAAATAGTTTAAAAACAAGGTTCAATATAACAGAAAATTCTGTATTCAAAAGCAGAAAAGATCAGTC